>NW_027258097.1:0-20000 GCF_045791955.1 Oncorhynchus clarkii lewisi | reverse complement strand
ACTGCATACTGTTACTGTTACTGCATACTGTTACTGCATACTGTTACTTCATACTGTTACTGCATACTGTTACTGCATACTCTTACTGCATACTGTTACTGCATACTGTTACTGCATACTGTTAGTACATACTGTTACTGCATACTGTTACTGCATACTGTTACTGCATACTGTTACTTCATACTGTTACTTCATACTGTTACTGCATACTGTTACTGCATACTGTTACTTCATACTGTTACTGCATACTGTTACTGCATACTGTTACTGCATACTGTTAGTACATACTGTTACTGCATACTGTTACTGCATACTGTTACTGCATACTGTTACTGCATACTGTTACTTCATACTGTGTGCAAGACTGTTCCCTCCCCATCAGAACAGCACTGCACACTGTCAATTCACCATCAAAGCAAAGCAATATCATCACTCCCACGCCTTGAAAACACTTGATATGTACATGTATGAAATAAACAACTGGTATAACTGTGTGATCAAAACTAAAGGAACTGATGACTTGATAAAAGTCAAGTAGAGAACAAAGATGTGCGCATCTGTTTAACAAAAACACGACCACTTCAGGGTGAACAGCTAATTTAGAAGAGGAATCACATGTTATATTGGACATGATGATGAGGATGATGCTATTTTAGACTGTCTGAGTCATTCACTCCAGAGGTAGATCTTTGTTGTGATGAGATGTTCAACTCTCTGCTGTATCGATCGTTCGCTTCAGAGGTAGATCTTTGTTGTGATGAGATGTTCGACTCTCTGCTGTACGGATCGTTCACTCCAGAGGTAGATCTTTGTTGTGATGAGATGTTCAACTCTCTGCTGTATGGATTGTTCACTCCAGAGGTAGATCTTTGTTGTGATGAGATGTTCAACTCTCTGCTGTACGGATCGTTCACTCCAGAGGTAGATCTTTGTTGTGATGAGATGTTCAACTCTCTGCTGTACGGATCGTTCACTCCAGAGGTAGATCTTTGTTGTGATGAGATGTTCGACTCTCTGCTGTATCGATCGTTCACTCCAGAGGTCGATCTTTGTTGTGATGAGATGTTCAACTCTCTGCTGTACGGATCGTTCACTCCAGAGGTAGATCTTTGTTGTGATGAGATGTTCAACTCTCTGCTGTACGGATCGTTCACTCAAGAGGTAGATCTTTGTTGTGATGAGATGTTCAACTCTTTGCTGTACGGATCGTTCACTCCAGAGGTAGATCTTTGTTGTGATGAGATGTTCGACTCTCTGCTGTACGGCTCGTTCACTCCAGAGGTAGATCTTTGTTGTGATGAGATGTTCAACTCTCTGCTGTACAGATCGTTCACTCCAGAGGTAGATCTTTGTTGTGATGAGATGTTCGACTCTCTGCTGTACGAATCGTTCACTCCAGAGGTCGATCTTTGTTGTGATGAGATGTTCAACTCTCTGCTGTATCGATCGTTCACTCCAGAGGTAGATCTTTGTTGTGATGAGATGTTCAACTCTCTGCTGTATCGATCGTTCACTCCAGAGGTAGATCTTTGTTGTGAAGAGATGTTCAACTCTCTGCTGTACGGATCGTTCACTCCAGAGGTAGATCTTTGTTGTGATGAGATGTTCGACTCTCTGCTGTACGGATCGTTCACTCCAGAGGTAGATCTTTGTTGTGATGAGATGTTCAACTCTCTGCTGTACGGATCGTTCACTCCAGAGGTAAATCTTTGTTTTGATGAGATGTTCAACTCTCTGCTCTATGGATCGTTCACTCCAGAGGTAGATCTTTGTTGTGATGAGATGTTCAACTCTCTGCTGTATGGATCGTTCACTCCAGAGGTAGATCTTTGTTGTGATGAGATGTTCAACTCTCTGCTGTATCGATCGTTCACTTCAGAGGTCGATCTTTGTTGTGATGAGATGTTCGACTCTCTGCTGTACGGATCGTTCACTCCAGAGGTAGATCTTTGTTGTGATGAGATGTTCGACTCTCTGCTGCATGGCTCGTTCACTCCAGAGGTAGATCTTTGTTGTGAAGAGATGTTCAACTCTCTGCTGTAAAGCGCCTCAGCTCCTACTGGTGTTTAATAAGGCTCCTGGCACGAACGACCGCTTCACCTTCTATTTACATGATGTGGATGTTACTGGTTGTTTTACTGTGTTATGTTACATGTCGTGTTTTAACACCACTCTGAACCACACGCTGAGTCGCCTGGTTTGTGCTCTTGACAACAGTCATTGTCAAGCTAAACGTTAAACAAAAAAAGCACAAACAGACTGTGACTCAGGCTAGAATCTGAGGGCCCACTACAGAGCAGTCTGTATCTGTAATCTGAGGGCCCGCTACAGAGCAGTCTGTATCTGTAATCTGAGGGCCCGCTACAGAGCAGTCTGTATCTGTAAGGCTTGAATCCTAGAATCTGAGGGCCCACTACAGAGCAGTCTGTATCTGTAAGGCTTGAATCCTAGAATCTGAGGGCCCGCTACAGAGCAGTCTGTATCTGTAAGGCTTGAATCCTAGAATCTGAGGGCCCACTACAGAGCAGTCTGTATCTTTAAGGCTTGAATCCTAGAATCTGAGGGCCCACTACAGAGCAGTCTGTATCTGTAAGGGTTGAATCCTAGAATCTGAGGGCCCACTACAGAGCAGTCTGTATCTGTAAGGGTTGAATCCTAGAATCTGAGGGCCCGCTACAGAGCAGTCTGTATCTGTAAGGGTTGAATCCTAGAATCTGAGGACACGCTACAGAGCAGTCTGTATCTGTAAGGGTTGAATCCTAGAATCTGAGGGCCCGCTACAGAGCAGTCTGTATCTGTAATCTGAGAGACCGCTACAGAGCAGTCTGTATCTGTAATCTGAGAGACCGCTACAGAGCAGTCTGTATCTGTAAGGGTTGAATCCTATATTCTGAGGGCCCGCTACAGAGCAGTCTGTATCTGTAAGGGTTGAATCCTAGAATCTGAGAGATCGGTGCAGAGCAGTCTGTATCTGTAAGGGTTGAATCCTAGAATCTGAGGGCCCGCTACAGAGCAGTCTGTATCTGTAAGAGTTGAATCCTAGAATCTGAGGGAACGCTACAGAGCAGTCTGTATCTGTAAGAGTTGAATCCTAGAATCTGAGAGATCGGTGCAGAGCAGTCTGTATCTGTAAGGGTTGAATCCTATATTCTGAGGGCACGCTACAGAGCAGTCTGTATCTGTAATCTGAGAGACCGCTACAGAGCAGTCTGTATCTGTAAGGGTTGAATCCTTTAATCTGAGGGCACGCTACAGAGCAGTCTATATCTGTAAGGGTTAAATACTAGAATCTGAGGGCACGCTACAGAGCAGTCTGTATCTGTAAGGATGGAATCCTAGAATCTGAGGGCCCTCTACAGAGCAGTCTGTGTCTGTAAGGGTTGAATCCTTTAATCTGAGGGCATGCTACAGAGCAGTCTGTATCTGTAAGGGCTGAATCCTAGAATCTGAGGGCCCACTACAGAGCAGTCTGTATCTTTAAGGGTTGAATCCTAGAATCTGAGGGCATGCTACAGAGCAGTCTGTATCTGTAAGGGTTGAATCCTAGAATCTGAGGGCCCGTTGCAGAGCAGTCTGTATCTGTAAGGGTTGAATCCCAGTCGGTCTCTGTTCTGTTGTCGGATGTCGCTGATGTAATCACATTATCAATATTCACTGAAATAAAAAACTGAAATCACACCAGACCTGTCAACCTGTGAGTTTATTAACTTCTTGCGTCGAGCAATCCCCTATCCGGGAGCGTAATCATAGCCTCAAGCTCATTAGCATAACGCAACGTTAACTATTCATGAAAATCGCAAATGAAATGAAATAAATATATTGGCTCACAAGCTTAGCCTTTTGTTAACAACACTGTCATCTCAGATTTTCAAAAAATGCTTTTCAACCATAACTACACAAGCATTTGTGTAAGAGTATTGATAGCTAGCATAGCATTAAGCCTAGCATTCAGCAGGCAACATTTTCACAAAAACAAGAAAATAATTCAAATAAAATCATTTACCTTTGAAGAACTTCGGATGTTTTCAATGAGGAGACTCTCAGTTAGATAGCAAATGTTCAGTTTTTCCCAAAATATTATTTGTTCGCTCCGTTTTGTTCATCACGTTTGGCTAAGAAAAAAAACTGAAAATTCAGTCATTACAACGCCAAACTTTTTTCCAAATTAACTCCATAATATCGACAGAAACATGGCAAACGTTGTTTAGAATCGATCCTCAAGGTGTTATTCACATATCTATTCGATGATAAATCATTCGTGGCAGTTTGGTTTCTCCTCTGAACCAAATGGAAAAATGCACGCAGCTGGAGATTACGCAATCATTTTAACGGAGGACACCAAGCGGAGCACCTGGTAAATGTAGTCTCTTATGGTCAATCTTCCAATGATATGCCTACAAATACGTCACAATGCTGCAGACACCTTGGGGAAACGACAGAAAGTGTAAGCTCATTCACAGCCATATAAGGAGACATTGGAACACAGCGCATTCAAAATCTGGCTCACTTCCTGTTTGAAATTTCATCTTGGTTTCGCCTGTAGCATCACTTCTGTGGCACTCACAGATAATATCTTTGCAGTTTTGGAAACGTCAGAGTGTTTTCTTTCCAAAGCTGTCAATTATATGCATAGTCGAGCATCCTTTCATGACAAAATATCTTGTTTAAAACGGGAAAGTTTTTGTTATCCAAAAATTAAAAGAGCGCCCCCTATATCGAAAGAAGTTAAAACCATATAGTGATGTGATTACACAACGGTTTCTAGAGAGTAACAGGTCTTTATCTGGGAGGGGTCAGTAACATAACAGCAACATAACCTGAACTCACATCACACATATGATATAACACTTGTCAACAAAACCTTTCAGGTCGTTGATATAACACTTGTCAACAAAACCTTTCAGGTCGTTGATATAACACTTGTCAACAAAACCTTTCAGGTCATTGATATAATACAATATTGGCTTACTTTATTTAACAATATATTGGTTGCTTTGATTTGGCTGGTTGATTCATTCATTTGCACTCAACATATCCACACATTCTACTGTATATCAGACCTGCACTAAATACTATACTTTATCTCTAACCCACAGATCATAATCCTAACAATAATCTACATCATAATCAATATCATAACATTCATAATCAATAACATCCTTATCTATATACTACTAACAACATCATAACAATAATCTACGTCATAATCAATATCATAACATTCATAATCAATAACATCCTTATCTATATACTACTAACAACATCATAACAATAATCTACGTCATAATCAATATCATAACATTTATAATCAATAACATCATGAGAGGTAAAAATATAAAGGCCAAAATTCAACTCTATTACATATTGTAGAGTGTTGTCAACAATGCCGCTTTTTTAAAGGAAATGTTCCCGCGTTCCTGGAGATCACATTCATGGTAAACCCTGCAGATGTTGGCTCATTAAGAAAATACCTTTAATTAACAGGCTACAACTCGTGTTCGGATTTAATCCCGGCCAAAGAATAAACAGGTGATTACATGGACTTACCTGACTTGATGGAAAGGTGGCATCCTATGACGATGCTACGTTGAAAGTCACCGAGCTCTTCAGTACGGGTCATTCTACTGCCGATGTTTGTCTATGGAGATTGCATGGCTATGTGCTCGATTTGATTCATTCCAATTTATTGTGGCTAACATTAGCTAGGTGGCTAGGTGGCTAACGGTAACATTAGCTAGGTGGCTAACGTTAGCTAGGTGGCTAACGGTAACGTTAGCTAGGTGGCTAACAGTAACATTAGCTAGGTGGCTAACGTTAGCTAGGTGGCTAACGGTAACATTAGCTAGGTGGCTAGGTGGCTAACGGTAACATTAGCTAGGTGGCTAACGTTAGCTAGGTGGCTAACGGTAACGTTAGCTAGGTGGCTAACAGTAACATTAGCTAGGTGGCTAACGTTAGCTAGGTGGCTAATGGTAACGTTGGCTAGGTGGCTAACGTTAGCTAGGTGGCTAACGGTAACATTAGCTAGGTGGTTAGGTGGCTAACGGTAACATTAGCTAGGTGGCTAACGGTAACGTTAGCTAGGTGGCTAGGTGGCTAACGGTAACGTTAGCTAGGTGGTTAGGTGGCTAACGGTAACATTAGCTAGGTGGCTAACGGTAACGTTAGCTAGGTGGCTAGGTGGCTAACGGTAATATTAGCTAGGCTAGGGTTTAGGGTTAAAGTTTAAGGTTAAGGTTAGGGGTAGGGTTAGGAGTTACACTGCCTTCAGACATTATTCACTCCCATAAATTCTTTCATTTTGAATTTAAAATCGAGTAAATTGAGATTTTGAGTCACTGGTCTACACACAATACTCTATAATATCAAAGATACATTTTGTTTTTAGATATCTAAAAAAAATTGTAAAACATTTAAAAGCTGAAATATCTTGCGCCAATAAAGTCAATAACCCCCTTTGTTGTGGCAAGCCTAAATAAGTTCAGGAGTAAAAGTGTTATAAGTTGCATGGACTCATTCTGTGTTCAGTAATAGGGGTTAACATGATTTTTGATGACTACCCCATCCCCCTGTCCCACACACATACAACTAACTATCTGTAAGGACCCTCAATCAAGTAGTGAATTTCAACCACAGATTCAAGCACAAAGACCAGGGAGGTTTTTTTTTTCAATGGCTCGTGAAGAAGAACACCTATTACTAGATGTGTAAAAAAATGCAAATAGCAGACACTGAATATTGCTTTGAGCATCGGTGAAGTTATTAATTAGGTGGTTGCCATTTTACAGTTTAAAGAATTGGCAGCAGTAATCTTCTCTGATTGACTGAGAGATTCAAGGCACTCCCACATCACGTGAAGGAATGTGCCTACCTAATTCAGGGGACACAGTGAACAGCTCGGGGGGTTGGGGCCAATTTCATCATAAAACGTTTCCTTGGTGTTAAGTACAGTCTGTGAACGAATTTAAAATGTATAAGTTGATGATCTGGATAACGGAATGCCAAGATCATATTTCTCCATATTCTGTTCCAGTTAAAGGGTGGTTCAGATTCACTTAGATCTGTGGACCATACTTTTTAATTGGCTAGCTCAGAATATGAGCAGTCCAAGAGTTGTTTATATATTATAGAGACCAGTCCTTTCAGGAGCACAGATGATTTATTTATAAATCCCATCATTGAGATGTTTAGGTAGTTGGGTTTCCAAAGAGACGTCGTAGGCCAGAACTGCTGACCTATGTTGTTTACATAGAAAGAAGTGTGTGAATACTTTCTGCAGGCACCGTAGGTTAACCTTTCTGATCTCCCCATCCCGGATCCGGGATCGTGAATACAGACTCAAGCTCATTACCATAACGCAACGTTAACTATTCATGAAAATCGCAAATGAAATGAAATAGTTATGCTAGCTCTCAAGCTTAGCCTTTTGTTAACAACACTGTCATCTCAGATTTTCAAAATATTCTTCTCAACCATTGCAAAACAAGCATTTGTGTAACAGTATTGATGGCTAACGTAGCATTTAGCATTAGCATTCAGCTGGCAACATTTACACAAAAAAACAGAAAAGCATTCAAATAAAATCATTTACCTTTGAAGAACTTCAGATGTTTTCAATGAGGAGACTCTCAGATAGCAAATGTTCAGTTTTTCCTGAAAGATTATTTGTTTAGGACAAATCGCTCCGTTTTCTGCGTCACGTTTAGCTATGAAAAAACCCCTGTATCCAGGATTGTGTAAATCTATCAGCAAGCTCATTAGCATAACACAACGTTAACTATTTATGAAAATCGCAAATGAAATGAAATAAATATGCCATCTCTCAAGCTTAGCCTTTTGTAAACAACACTGTCATCTCAGATTTTCAAAATATGCTTCTCAACCATAGGAAAACAATCATTTGTGTAAAAGTAGCTAGCTAGCGTTAGCATTTCGCGTTAGCATTTAGCGTTAGCATTATCGTTAGCATCCAGCACGCAACATTAACAAAAACATAAAAGCCTTCAAATAAAATCATTTACCTTTGAAGAACTTCTGATGTTTTCAATGAGGATACTCTCAGTTAGATAGCAGATGCTCAGTTTTTCCAAAAAGATTCCTTGTGTATTAGAAATAGCTCCGTTTTATACATCACATTTGGCTACCAAAAAAAATCCGAAAATTCAGTCCTCAAAACGCGAACTTTTTTCCAAATTAACTCCATAATATCGACTGAAAACATGGCAAACGTTGTTTAGAATCAATCATCAAGGTGTTTTTCACATATCTCTTCATTGATACATCGTTCTTGGACACATGCTTTCTCCCCTGAATCAAATGGTAAAGTAGAAGCAGCTGGCAATTGCGCACCGAATTCGACGCAGGACACCAGGCGGACACTTGGAAAATGTAGTCTCTTATGGTCAATCTTCCAATGATATGCCTACAAATACGTCACAATGCTGCTAACACTTTGGGCGAACGACAGAAAGTGTAGGCTCATTCGTTGCGCAATCACAGCCATATAAGGAGAGAATGGAAAACAGAGCTTCAGAAATTCTGCTAATTCCTGGGTGATGCATCATCTTGGTTTCGCCTGTAGAATGAGTTCTGGGGCACTTACAGACAAAATCTTTGCAGATTCTGAAACTTCAGAGTGTTTTCTTTCCAAAACTGTCAAGAATATGCATAGTCGAGCATCTTTTCGTGACAAAATATCGCGCTTAAAACGGGAACGTTTTTTATCCAAAAATGAAATAGCGCCCCTAGAGCTCTAACAGGTTAAAGGGGAAGGGTTAGCTAACATGCTAAGTAGTAAAAAAGTAGTAAAAAAAGCAGTAAGTTGTAAAAAAGTTGCTAATTAGCTCAAATGCTAACATGCTAAGTAGTTGCAAAGTAGCTAATTAGCTCAAATGCTAACATGCTATGTAGTTGCAAAGTGGCTAATTAGCTGAAATGCTAACATGCTGAGTAGTTGCAAAGTAGCTAATTAGCTCAAATGCTAACACGCTAAGTAGTTGCAAAGTAGCTAAAATGCTAAAGTTGTTGATCAGATTCGAAACACACAACCTTTGGATGACTAGATGTTTGCGTTACGTTTACCCGACCAACCACCCTGCATTAGTTGTGTGCCTTAAGTAACCTACTGTGTTATGCAGCCATACCAAATGTAGTGTATCGTAGAACAGCGCTGAAATGCCTCCATTTTACAAGCTCCCGACCAATTGTAATATTTTAGCGTTTCTCTGCACTGATATTTACTTTCTTTTTGTAGATTATATTTCCGCCATCGTTTCCTGTGACCTCAAAAAAATAGCTTCTGGACATCAGAACAGACCACTAACCTTGGTTTTGGTTGAGAATTTCTACTTCAACGAAGGACAAACTGCTCCTTCCCGGACCAGGCCCAAATCTCCGAAATAGGTGGCGTTATAGAGGCCGGCGTGCGGGATGCCTGACGAGACTACATAGGCGAGTGGATAAACCGCCTCTACCGTCCATTCTATTGGCCAACGTACAATCACTGGAGAGGGAAAAAAAAGTGAACAAGCTCTGTTTCCAGACGATCCAATCAACGTGTTCTGGTGAACTGTCATATCCTGCGTTTCTCAGAGTCGTGAACAAGCTCTGTTTCCAGCCGATCCAATCAACGTGTTCTGGAGAACTGTCATATCCTGTGTTTCTCAGAGTCGTGAACAAGCTCTGTTTCCAGCCGATCCAATCAACGTGTTCTGGAGAACTGTCATATCCTGTGTTTCTCAGAGTCGTGAACAAGCTCTGTTTCCAGACGATCCAATCAACGTGTTCTGGTGAACTGTCATATCCTGCGTTTCTCAGAGTCATGGCTGAAAAGGGACATGGATGATATACATCTGGCTGGTTTGTCTATGCTACGGCAAGATCGTACTGCAGCGTTGGGTATGATTGGGTGGGGAGGAGTGTGTCTTTTGGTGCGCGATCGCTAATGTCAAGGAAGTCTGTAGGTTCTGTTCACCTGAGGTAGAATACCTCATAATAAGCTGTAGTTCACACTATTTTACCAAGAGAGTTTTCATCTATATTCTACGTAGCTGTCTATTTACCACCACAAACCGATGGTGGCACGTAGACCGCATTCACCGTGCTGCATAAGGCCACAAACAAGAAAATGCTCATCCATCGGTGGCTCTCCTAGTGAGAAAATACTCATCCATCGGTGGCTCTCCTAGTGAGAAAATACTCATCCATCGGTGGCTCTCCTAGTGAGAAAATACTCATCCATCGGTGGCTCTTCTAGTGAGAAAATGCTCATCCATAGGTGGCTCTCCTAGTGAGAAAATACTCATCCATAGGTGGCTCTCCTAGTGAGAAAATGCTCATCCATAGGTGGCTCTCCTAGTGAGAAAATGCTCATCCATAGGTGACTCTCCTAGTGAGAAAATACTCATCCATAGGTGGCTCTCCTAGTGAGAAAATGCTCATCCATAGGTGGCTCTCCTAGTGACCAGGGATTTTAGAGAGGGGGAGGAGACAAGAAGGAGAGAGGGGAGGAGAGAGAAGGATGAAAGAATAAGAGGAGAGGGTAGGGGAGAAGGTGAGAGGGGATAAGGAAGAGAGACTATCCTGTTGTCTAGTCACTTTACCCCTACCTCTCCATGTTTCGGAGAGTCAAAGCCTTCAGGAATGCAGTCATAACACAGTAGTTTATATCCCCAACAGCTCAAACACTAGAGCCACATTCACAGGAAGAAAATACACTCAACATACCACATTGGCTTCAGAAACAGATAGAAACCACTCTGTTCGTACAGCTAACTTCCGTTTTCTCTTCTCCATCTCTCCTCTTCTTCTCTCCTCTCCCGTATATCCTCCACTCCCTCTCTCCTCTTCCATCTCTCTCCGATTTCCTGCCCCTCCTCTCTCTGTACCACTCTGTTTGTATAGAACTTCTGTTTACCACAGAGTGTTTGATTCTGTTCTCTACCTTTCCTGGAGGAAAAACTACCAGGATGTTGTCTCTGGTTTTGAATCTAAATTTAGAGAATAAATAGTTAGTTTGAATATTAAATTACATTTAACATTTAAAACTGAATGCAATATTCATTCAACACAGTTTCAAATCATGAAATACAAGTTCAATTTATGAATTCACGTATTCAATTTTTGCAACAGAAATTCAATTTTTTTTGCAATATAAATTCAAATTCAATATCCTAATACAAATTCAAAATTATGAAATTCAAATACAATTGCTGTTGGCACTGAAATATTAATCACAGTATTCAATCTGTGTTGAGTCTGTCAGGGCTGACAGCTGAGAGCTACTAGCTACTGCAGAGAAGGAGGGAGGGAAGAGAAGCAAAACAGTGGAGCAAACTATCAGGAGGGGGTCCGGAGTGCTCTCTCTCTTTCTCTCTCTCTCTCCCTCTCCCCTCTCTCTCTCTCTGTCTCTCTCTCTCTTTCTCTCTCTGTCTCTCTCTCTCTCTCTCCCTCTCCTCTCTCTCTGTCTCTCTCTTTCTCTCTCTGTCTATCTCTCTCTCTCTCTCTCTCTCCCTCTCCTCTCTCTCTCTGTCTCTCTCTCTCTCTCTCTCTCTCCCTCTCCTCTCTCTCTCTCTCTCTCTCTCCCTCTCCTCTCTCTCTCTCTGTCTCTGTCTCTCTCTCTCTCTCTCTCTCTCTCAAACACGCAGATTCACGCACAGAGAGGCTGTAGTAGGCTAGGAAGACAACACTCGTGCGCACTTCTGAAAGGGGGAACACTCGTTCCGCCCCTCAGTAACGCTTTCGTTGTCTTATAGACACTTAGATTTTTTAACTGAAGAAAAAAACAACAACGCTGCCGCAGTATCATGACGAACCGGGGCACCCCCGAGCCCTGTGGATTTTGAGGCCGACCGAAGCCCCATCTCGCACGGTCAAGAAGACCTTGCCTCTCCATCCCGGTGGTCGGGGGAGACGGAACGTCAAGGAGCACCAGGAGAAACACATAGCTACGCCAGAGACACCGGACCGCGACCGAGACAGAACGACGGAAAATGGCTTCGTCAAGTAGCACGTCCCCGGAAGGAGGGACACCGCCGCACAAGAACCGCATTCGGCAGGTGGGTCTCTGCTCTCTACAACCGCTACAAACACTGTAGTAGACTAGGCGACATCAGCCGTATTGATGATACAGAGCGAATGTAGCTGCCTGTTCACCCTCCCTCCTCCCGGTAGTCTACACCGCGCAGCACAGCACACACTGTAGCTCTTCTCGTGCTGCGTGCATGCGGACTCCAGAGAGGGGATAGTCCGTTTAAAAGGCGTTGTCCTATTTACACCACCTATTTCACCGAGTTCCGTTTAGGTGCACAGCGAAACACAACAGACAATCCCGATTATTATTATTATTATTGATTATATCCTGTAGGTGAACTGATGTTGTCGTTTCAATTTAAAAAAAATGAAACGATGTGTTGTAATGATGATGCTTATCAACAGCACAACCTGCAGGTAGGCTTTCCTAGGCCGACTCCACTGCCTCTATAGGCCTGGGAACAACTAGATTCAACCGCGGGACTATCATTTTCCAATATTTTTTTAGACTCCAAATAAGGTTACACTGTTAGGTTACAATACATACATGTTTATGGCCCAGTAGGAGAGTCCCGTCAGACACGCTGCACCTGTCTGTCTGCATGCGGGCCCCCGTAACGCAAACCAGAGTCTAGAGGAGGGACTTTAGTTTAGGACAGTGCGTCCCGTACCGTTATAATGCGTTTTACCGCATGGACTGCTGCCCATTATGTCCAACCGGTGACCGGCGGGGGTAAAGTGTTGATGAGCGGTCTGTTTGCACGCAGGTGTGATTATCATATCGTCGTCAGTTCGAAGTGATGGTCAAAGACAGATAGGAATCTGTAGTAGGCCGATGAGGTCATATCCGCCTAATGTTTAGGCTATCCAGCCTAATAGGTCTTGTAGGGTTTCTCCAATAGGGTTTTAATGGTTGATTTGGTGGGCGTTTTAGTGGGATGAGCATGATCAGGTTACAGTGTTTCTCCATTAGGGGTTTTTAATGGTTGATGAGGTGTGTGTTTAATGTACTCTTTAAGAGAGTCAACAAAAGAAGATGTCATGGTCAGATGAGTTATACAGACAATGTGTGTAACTGGACTGTGTGTCTGCCCTCCAGTTTAATTGATGCCCCCTCCCTAACCTCCCCTCCCTAACCTCTCCTCCCTAACCTCTCCTCCCTAACCTCCCCTCTCTAACCTCCCCTCCCAACCTCCCTTCGCCTCCCCTCGCCTCCCCTCCTCTCCCCTCTCCTCCCTACATCCCCTCCCAACCCCCTCTCCTCTGCTCCCAACCTCCCCTCGCCTTTCCTACCCAATCTCTCCTCTCCTACCCAACCTCACTTCTCCTCTCCTCCCAACCTCCCCTCTCCTCCCAACCTCCCCTCTCCTCTCCTATCCAACCTCACCTCACCTCTCCTCTCCTCCCAACCTCTCCTCCCAACCTCCCATATTTTTTCCTACCCAACCTCTCCTCTCCTACCCAACCTCCCCTCTCCTCTCCTACCCAACCTCACCTCTCCTCTCCTCTCCTACCCAACCTCTCCTCTCCTCCCAACCTCTCATCTCCTTTCCTCCCAACCTCTCCTCCAACCTCCCATCTCCTCTCCTACCCAACCTCTCCTCTCCTCCCAACCTCCCATCTCCTCTCCTCCCAACCTCTCCTCTCCTACCTCCCATCTCCTCTCCTCTCCTACCCAACCTCTCCTCTCCTACCCAACCTCCCCCCTCCTCTCCTCTCCTACCCAAACTCTCCTCTCCTACCCAACCCCTCTCATCTCCTCTCCTTCCAACCTCCCTTCCCTTCCCATCTCCTACCCAACCTTTCCTCCCAACCTCTCCTCTCCTCTCCTCTCCTACCCAACCTCTCCTCTCCTACCCAACCTCCCCCCTCCTCTCCTCTCCTACCCACACTCTCCTCTCCTACCCAACCCCTCTCCTCTCCTCTCCTCCCAACCTCCCTTCCCTTCCCATTTCCTACCCAACCTCTCCTCCCAACCTCCCCTCTCCTCTCCTACCCAGCCCCTCTCCTCTCCTCTCCTCCCAACCTCCCTTCCCTTCCCATCTCCTACCCAATCTCTCCTCCCAACCCCTCCTCTCCTCTGCTACCCAGCCCCTCTCCTCTCCTACCCAGCCCCTCTCCTCTCTTACCCAGCCCCTCTCCTCTCCTACCCAACGTCCCCTCCCCATCCTTCTCTCCCTTTCAGCCTTGTAGGCGTCTGATTTATGAAATGGTGGAGTATGTGTGTGTTTCCTGTCTCAGTGCACTCAGTCTCTCAGTCTAATTAGATTCCAGTAATGTACTGCAGAGCTACACACACTCTCTCTCACACACACACACACACACACACACACACACACACACACACACACACACACACACACACACACACACACACACACACACACACACACACACACACACACACACACACACACACACACGCACGCACGAGAGGAGCCATCTTCATGGAATCTCAAAAATTAGATTTAGGATTGTTTGTGTAATCTGTTATGAATTATATATAACCTAAAACTAAAACTAGGACCAGGAGTGTTTCCATCTGGTAGTACAACCCAGAACTAGGACCAGGAGTGTTTCCATCTGGTAGTATAACCCAGAACTAGGACCAGGAGTGTTTCCATCTGGTAGTACAACCCAGAACTAGGACCAGGAGTGTTTCCATCTGGTAGTACAACCCATAACTAGGACCAGGAGGGTTTCCATCTGGTAGTACAACCCAGAACTAGGACCAGGAGGGTTTCCATCTGGTAGTACAACCCAGAACTAGGACCAGGAGGGTTTCCCAGAACTAGGACTGGTAGTACAACCCAGAACTAGGACCAGGAGTGTTTCCATCTGGTAGTATAACCCAGAACTAGGACCAGGAGTGTTTCCATCTGGTAGTACAACCCAGAACTAGGACCAGGAGGGTTTCCATCTGGTAGTACAACCCAGAACTAGGACCAGGAGGGTTTCCATCTGGTAGTACAACCCAGAACTAGGACCAGGAGTGTTTCCATCTGGTAGTACAACCCAGAACTAGGGCCAGGAGTGTTTCCATCTGGTAGTATAACCCAGAACTAGGACCAGGAGTGTTTCCATCTGGTAGTACAACCCAGAACTAGGACCAGGAGTGTTTCCATCTGGTAGTACAACCCAGAACTAGGACCAGGAGTGTTTCCATCTGGTAGTACAACCCAGAACTAGGACCAGGAGTGTTTCCATCTGGTAGTACAACCCAGAACTAGGACCAGGAGTGTTTCCATCTGGTAGTACAACCCAGAACTAGGACCAGGAGTGTTTCCATCTGGTAGTACAACCCAGAACTAGGACCAGGAGTGTTTCCATCTGGTAGTACAACCCAGAACTAGGACCAGGAGTGTTTCCATCTGGTAGTACAACCCAGAACTAGGACCAGGAGTGTTTCCATCTGGTAGTACAACCCAGAACTAGGACCAGGAGTGTTTCCATCTGGTAGTACAACCCAGAACTAGGACCAGGAGTGTTTCCATCTGGTAGTACAACCCAGAACTAGGACCAGGAGTGTTTCCATCTGGTAGTACAACCCAGAACTAGGACCAGGAGTGTTTCCATCTGGTAGTACAACCCAGAACTAGGACCAGGAGTGTTTCCATCTGGTAGTACAACCCAGAACTAGGACCAGGAGTGTTTCCATCTGGTAGTACAACCCAGAACTAGGACCAGGAGGGTTTCCATCTGGTAGTACAACCCAGAACTAGGACCAGGAGTGTTTCCATCTGGTAGTACAACCCAGAACTAGGACCAGGAGGGTTTCCATCTGGTAGTACAACCCAGAACTAGGACCAGGAGGGTTTCCATCTGGTAGTACAACCCAGAACTAGGACCAGGAGTGTTTCCATCTGGTAGTACAACCCAGAACTAGGACCAGGAGTGTTTCCATCTGGTAGTACAACCCAGAACTAGGACCAGGAGTGTTTCCATCTGGTAGTACAACCCAGAACTAGGACCAGGAGTGTTTCCATCTGGTAGTACAACCCAGAACTAGGACCAGGAGTGTTTCCATCTGGTAGTACAACCCAGAACTAGGACCAGTAGTGTTTCCATCTGATAGTACAACCCAGAACTAGGACCAGTAGTGTTTCCATCTGATAGTACAACCCAGAACTAGGACCAGTAGTGTTTCCAGTACAACCCAGAACTAGGACCAGTAGTGTTTCCATCTGATAGTACAACCCAGAACTAGGACCAGTAGTGTTTCCATCTGATAGTACAACCCAGAACTAGGACCAGTAGTGTTTCCATCTGATAGTACAACCCAGAACTAGGACCAGTAGTGTTTCCATCTGGTAGTACAACCCAGAACTAGGACCAGGAGTGTTTCCATCTGGTAGTACAACCCAGAACTAGGACCAGGAGTGTTTTTATCTAATTTATTAGATAATTTATTAGTTTATTCCTGGAACCAGCCTTTTCATTTTCTTTCACCTTTTTATTTAACCAGGAACAAGTTCTCATTTGCAACTGCGACCTGGCCAAGATAAAGCATAGCAGTGTGAACAGACAACAACACAGAGTTACACATGGAGTAAACAATAAACAAGTCAATAACACAATAAACAAGTCAATGACACAGTAGAAAAAAGAAAGTCTATAAACAGTGTGTGCAAAAGGCATGAGGAGGTAAGGCAATAAATAGGCCATAGGAGCGAATAATTAAAATTTTGCAGATTAACACTGGAGTGATAAATGAGCAGATGATGATGTGCAAGTAGAGATACTGGGGTGCAAAAGAGCAGAAAAGTAAATAAATAAAAACAGTATGGGGATGAGGTAGGTAAACATGGGTGGGCTATTTACAGATGGGACTATGTACAGCTGCAGTGATCGGTTAGCTGCTCAGGTAGCAGATGTTTGAAGTTGGTGAGGGAGAATAAAGTCTTCAACTTCAGAGATTTTTGCAATTCGTTCCAGTCACAGGCAGCAGACAACTGGAACGAAAGGCGGCCAAATGAGGTGTTGGCTTTGGGGATGATCAGTGAGATACACCTGCTGGTGTCACCCTGTCCACATCCATCTTCCCTCTCCTTCCTCATCACCCTGTCCACATCCATCTTCCCTCTCCTTCCTCATCACCCTGTCCACATTCCTCTTCCCTCTCCTTCCTCATCACCCTGTCCACATTCCTCTTCCCTCTCCTTCCTCATCACCCTGTCCACATCCCTCTTCCCTCTCCTTCTTCATCACCCTGTCCACATCCATCTTCCCTCTCCTTCTTCATCACCCTGTCCACATCCCTCTTCCTTCTCCTACCTACACCTACCTATTCTCTCTCTCTCTCTCTGGGTGAGGTTCTAACCATCAATCTTTCTCTTACGTCCATCACATACCACACACACACCTACCTATTCTCTCTCCCTCTCTTCCTTTTCCTCTCTCTCTCTCTCTCTCTCTCTCTCTCTCTCTCTCTCTCTCTCAGTCTCTGTCTCTGTCTCTGTCTCTGTCTCTCTCTCTCTCTCTCTCTCTCTCTCTCTCTCTCTCTCTCTCTCTCTCTGTCTCTGTCTCTGTCTCTGTCTCTCTCTCTCTCTGTCTCTCTGCCTGTCTCTCTCTCTTTCTCTCTGTATCTCTCTCTCTCTGTGTCCCAATAGCTGTGTGTGTCCACTGGGAGTGGTGTGATGGCCTCTAACAGGAAGATATTTCTAATGAAACATTACCTCACAGCTGTTTTCTTCTCTGGCTACAGACACACACACTATCCGTCACCAAGAAGCCCACAGTCACCACTCCCATGCAAGGACTTTAAACGTTGAAGGAGCAATCCGAAATTTCCACAACATCTAATCAAATTGCTTCCCAGACTATTTGCACCCACCTCCACATTGACTCTGTACCGGTACCCCCTGTATATAGCCTCCACATTGACTATGTATCGGTACCACCCTGTATATAGCCTCCACACTGACTCTGTACCGTAATACCCTGTATATAGCCTCCACATTGACTCTGTACCGTAATACCCTGTATATAGCCTCCACATTGACTATGTACCGTAATACCCTGTATATAGCCTCCACATTGACTCTGTACCGTAATATCCTGTATATAGCCTCCACAATGACTAGGTGGTGTGGTATCAGACTAGGTGATGTGGTATCAGGCTAGGTGGTGTGGTATCAGGCTAGGTGGTGTGGTATCAGACTAGGTGGTGTGGTATCAGACTATGTGGTGGTATCAGGCTAGGTGATGTGGTATCAGGCTAGGTGATGTGGTATCAGACCAGGTGGTGTGGTATCAGGCTAGGTGATGTGGTATCAGACTAGGTGGTGTGGTATCAGGGGTGGTGTGGTATCAGGCTAGGTGGTGTGGTATCAGACTAGGTGGTGTGGTATCAGGCTAGGTGATGTGGTATCAGGCTAGGTGGTGTGGTATCAGACTAGGTTGTGTGGTAACAAACTAGGTGGTGTGGAATCAGGCTAGGTGATGTGGTATCAGGCTAGGTGGTGGTAACAGACTAGGTGGTGTGGTATCAGGCTAGGTGGTGTGGTATCAGACTAGGTGGTGTGGTATCAGGCTAGGTGGTGGTAACAGACTAGGTGGTGTGGTATCAGGCTAGGTGGTGTGGTATCAGACTAGGTGGTGTGGTATCAGGCTAGGTGATGTGGTATCAGACCAGGTGGTGTGGTATCAGGCTAGGTGGTGGTAACAGACTAGGTGGTGTGGTATCAGGCTAGGTGGTGTGGTATCAGACTAGGTGGTGTGGTATCAGACTAGGTGGTGTGGTATCAGACTAGGTGGTGTGGTATCAGACTAGGTGGTGTGGTATCAGACTAGGTGGTGTGGTATCAGACTAGATGGTGTGGTATCAGACTAGATGGTGTGGTATCAGGGGTGGTGTGGTATCAGACTAGATGGTGTGGTATCAGGCTAGGTGGTGTGGTATCAGGCTAGGTGGTGTGGTATCAGACTAGATGGTGTGGTATCAGACTAGATGGTGTGGTATCAGGGGTGGTGTGGTATCAGGCTAGGTGGTGTGGTATCAGGCTAGGTGGTGTGGTATCAGGGGTGGTGTGATATCAGACTAGATGGTGTGGTATCAGGCTAGGTGGTGTGGTATCAGGCTAGGTGGTGTGGTATCAGACTAGATGGTGTGGTATCAGACTAGATGGTGTGGTATCAGGGGTGGTGTGGTATCAGGCTAGGTGGTGTGGTATCAGGCTAGGTGATGTGGTATCAGACTAGGTGGTATGGTATCAGGCTAGGTGATGTGGTATCAGACTAGGTGGTGTGGTATCAGACTAGGTGATGTGGTATCAGACTAGGTGGTGTGGTATCAGTCTAGGTGGTGTGGTATCAGACTAGGTGATGTGGTATCAGACTAGGTGATGTGGTATCAGACTAGGTGATGTGGTATCAGACTAGATGGTGTGGTATCAGACTAGGTGGTGTGGTATCAGACTAGGTGATGTGGTATCAGACTAGGTGGTGTGGTATCAGACTAGGTGATGTGGTATCAGACTAGGTGGTGTGGTATCAGACTAGGTGGTGTGGTATCAGACTAGATGGTGTGGTATCAGGCTAGATGGTGTGGTATCAGACTAGGTGGTGTGGTATCAGGCTAGGTGGTGTGGTATCAGGCTAGATGGTGTGGTATCAGACTAGGTGATGTGGTATCAGACTAGGTGGTGTGGTATCAGACTAGGTGGTGTGGTATCAGTCTAGGTGGTGT
Source organism: Oncorhynchus clarkii lewisi (assembly GCF_045791955.1). NCBI lineage: Eukaryota > Metazoa > Chordata > Actinopteri > Salmoniformes > Salmonidae > Oncorhynchus > Oncorhynchus clarkii. The sequence goes on along the minus strand of NW_027258097.1, from coordinate 283 downwards.
GGTATCAGACTAGGTGGTGTGGTATCAGACTAGGTGGTGGTATCAGACTAGGTGGTGTGGTATCAGACTAGGTGGTGTGGTATCAGACTAGGTGGTGGTATCAGACTAGGTGGTGTGGTAGCAGATTAGGTGGTGTGGTATCAGACTAGGTGGTGGTATCAGACTAAGTGGTGTGGTATCAGACTAGGTGGTGGTATCAGACTAGGTGGTGTGGTATCAGACTAGGTGGTGTGGTATCAGGCTAGGTGGTGTGGTATCAGACTAGGTGGTATGGTATCAGACT
>NW_027258096.1:0-140981 GCF_045791955.1 Oncorhynchus clarkii lewisi | reverse complement strand
GGAGAAAATCGGAAAAAAAATCGGAAAAAATCGGAAAAAAAATCGGGAAAAATCGGGAAAAAAATTCGGAAAAATTCGGGAAAAATCGGAAAAAAAATCGGAAAAAATCGGGAAAAATCGGAAAAAAATCGGGAAAAAAATCGGAGAAAATCGGGAAAAATCGGGAAAAAAATTCGGAAAAATTCGGGAAAAATCGGAAAAAAAATCGGAAAAAATCGGGAAAAATCGGGAAAAAAATCGGAGAAAATCGGAAAAAAAATCGGAAAAAATCGGAAAAAAAATCGGAAAAAATCGGGAAAAAATCGGGAAAAAAATCGGAAAAAATCGGAAAAAAACAGGGAAAAAAAATCGGAAAAAAATCGGAGAAAATCGGGAAAAAATCGGGAAAAAATCGGAAAAAAAAAATCGGAAAAAAAATCGGAAAAATCGGGAAAAATCGGGAAAAAAATCGGAAAAAAATCGGAAAAAATCGGAAAAAAAATCGGAAAAAATCGGGAAAAATCGGAAAAAAATCGGAAAAAATCGGGAAAAAAAAAAATCGGAAAAATTCGGGAAAAATCGGAAAAAAAATCGGAAAAAATCGGGAAAAATCGGAAAAAAATCGGGAAAAAAATCGGAGAAAATCGGGAAAAATCGGAAAAAAATCGGAAAAAATCGGGAAAAAAAATCGGAAAAAAAATCGGAAAAAATCGGAAAAAATCGGGAAAAAAATCGGAGAAAATCGGAAAAAAAATCGGAAAAAATCGGAAAAAAAATCGGAAAAAATCGGAAAAAATCGGAAAAAAATCGGAAAAAAATCGGAAAAAAATCGGAAAAAATCGGAAAAAAAATCGGAAAAAATCGGAAAAAAATCGGAAAAAAAATCGGAAAAAATCGGGAAAAAAAATCGGGAAAAAAATCGGAAAAATCGGGAAAAAAATCGGAAAAATCGGGAAAAAAAATCGGAAAAAAAATCGGAAAAAAATCGGAAAAAAAATCGGAAAAAAAATCGGAAAAAATCGGAAAAAAAATCGGAAAAAATCGGGAAAAAAATCGGGAAAAAATCGGGAAAAAAATCGGAAAAAAAATCGGGAAAAAAATCGGAAAAAAATCGGAAAAAAATCGGAAAAATCGGAAAAAAAATCGGAAAAAATCGGAAAAAATCGGGAAAAATCGGGAAAAAATCGGAAAAAAATCGGAAAAAATCGGGAAAAATCGGGAAAAAAATCGGAAAAAAATCGGGAAAAAAATCGGAAAAAAATCGGAAAAAATCGGGAAAAAAAATCGGAAAAAAAATCGGAAAAAAATCGGAAAAAAAATCGGAAAAAATCGGAAAAAAAATCGGAAAAAATCGGGAAAAAATCGGAAAAAAATCAGAAAAAAATCGGAAAAAAATCGGAAAAAATCGGAAAAAAAATCGGAAAAAAAATCGGAAAAAAATCGGAAAAAATCGGAAAAAAAATCGGAAAAAATCGGAAAAAATCGGGAAAAAATCGGAAAAATCGGAAAAAAATCGGAAAAAATCGGAAAAAATCGGGAAAAAAATCGGAAAAAATCGGAAAAAAAATCGGAAAAAATCGGAAAAAAATCGGAAAAAAAATCGGAAAAAAAATCGGAAAAAATCGGAAAAATCGGAAAAAAAAAAAAATCGGAAAAAAATCGGAAAAATCGGGAAAAATCGGAAAAAAAATCGGAAAAAAATCGGAGAAAAAATCGGAAAAAAAATCGGAAAAAATCGGAAAAAAATCGGAAAAAATCGGAAAAAATCGGAAAAAAATCGGAAAAAAATCGGAAAAAAAATCGGAAAAAAATCGGAAAAAAAATCGGAAAAAAAATCGGAAAAAATCGGAAAAAAAATCGGAAAAAATCGGAAAAAATCGGAAAAAAATCGGAAAAAAATCGGAAAAAAATCGGAAAAAATCGGAAAAAAAATCGGAAAAATCGGAAAAATCGGAAAAAAAATCGGAAAAAATCGGAAAAAATCGGAAAAAAATCGGAAAAAAATCGGAAAAAATCGGGAAAAAATCGGAAAAAAATCGGAAAAAAATCGGGAAAAATCGGGAAAAAATCGGAAAAAAATCGGAAAAAATCGGAAAAAAATCCGAAAAAATCGGAAAAAAATCGGAAAAAAATCGGAAAAATCGGAAAAAAATCGGGAAAAAAATCGGAGAAAATCGGAAAAAAAATCGGAAAAAAATCGGGAAAAAAATCGGAAAAAAATCGGAAAAAAATCGGAAAAAAATCGGAAAAATCGGAAAAAATCGGAAAAAAAATCGGAAAAAAATCGGAAAAAAATCGGAAAAAAAATCGGAAAAAATCGGAAAAAATCGGAAAAAAAATCGGAAAAAAATCGGAAAAAAAATCGGAAAAAAATCGGAAAAATCGGGAAAAAAATCGGAAAAAAATCGGAAAAAAATCGGAAAAAATCGGAAAAAAAATCGGAAAAAAATCGGAAAAAAATCGGAAAAAAATCGGGAAAAAAATCGGAAAAAAAATCGGAAAAAAAATCGGAAAAAATCGGGAAAAAATCGGAAAAAAATCGGAAAAAATCGGAAAAAAAATCGGAAAAAAATCGGGAAAAAAATCGGAAAAAAATCGGAAAAAATCGGGAAAAATCGGAAAAAAAATCGGAAAAAATCGGAAAAATCGGAAAAAAATCGGGAAAAAAAAAAAATCGGAGAAAATCGGGAAAAATCGGGAAAAAAATCGGAAAAAATCGGGAAAAATCGGAAAAAAAATCGGAAAAAATCGGGAAAAATCGGGAAAAAAATCGGAAAAATCGGAAAAAAAATCGGAAAAAATCGGAAAAAAAATCGGAAAAAAAATCGGAAAAAAATCGGAAAAAAAATCGGAAAAAATCGGAAAAAAAATCGGAAAAAAAATCGGAAAAAAATCGGAAAAAAATCGGAAAAAAAAAAATCGGAAAAAAATCGGAAAAAAATCGGGAAAAAAATCGAAAAAAATCCGAAAAAAATCGGAAAAAAAATCGGGAAAAATCGGAAAAAAAATCGAAAAAAATCGGGAAAAATCGGAAAAAAAATCGAAAAAAATCGGAAAAAATCGGAAAAAAATCGGAAAAAAATCGGAAAAAAAATCGGAAAAATCGGAAAAAATCGGAAAAAAAATCGGAAAAAATCGGAAAAAAAATCGGAAAAAAAATCGGAAAAAAATCGGAGAAAAATCGGAAAAAAAATCGGAAAAAATCGGGAAAAATCGGGAAAAAATCGGAAAAAAAATCGGAAAAATCGGGAAAAATCGGAAAAAAAATCGGAAAAAAATCGGAAAAATCGGAAAAAAAATCGGAAAAAATCGGAAAAAAAATCGGAAAAAAAATCGGAAAAAATCGGAAAAAAAATCGGAAAAAAAATCGGAAAAAAATCGGGAAAAAATCGGAAAAATCGGAAAAAAATCGGAAAAAATCGGAAAAAAAATCGGAAAAAAATCGGGAAAAAAAAAAATCGGAAAAAAATCGGAAAAAAAATCGGAAAAAATCGGAAAAAAAATCGGAAAAAAATCGGAAAAAAAATCGGAAAAAAATCGGAAAAAATCGGAAAAAAATCGGAAAAAAAATCTGAAAAAATCGGAAAAATCGGAAAAAAAATCGGAAAAAAATCGGAAAAAAAATCGGAAAAAAAAAAAAATCGGAAAAAAATCGGAAAAAAAAAAATCGGAAAAAATCGGAAAAAAAATCGGAAAAAATCGGAAAAAATCGGGAAAAAAATCGGAAAAAATCGGGAAAAAAAAAAAATCGGAAAAAAATCGGGAAAAAAATCGGAAAAAAAATCGGAAAAAATCGGGAAAAAAATCGGAAAAAAATCGGAAAAAAAAAATCGGAAAAAAATCGGAAAAAAAATCGGAAAAAAATCGGAAAAAAATCGGAAAAAAAATCGGAAAAAAAATCGGAAAAAATCGGAAAAAAAATCGGAAAAAAATCGGAAAAAAAATCGGAAAAAAAATCGGAAAAAATCGGGAAAAAAATCTGAAAAAATCGGGAAAAAAATCGGAAAAAAATCGGGAAAAATCGGAAAAAAAATCGGAAAAAAATCGGAAAAAAAAAAAAATCGGAAAAAATCGGAAAAAAAATCGGAAAAAAATCGGGAAAAATCGGGAAAAAAATCGGAAAAAATCGGAAAAAAAATCGGAAAAAATCGGGAAAAAAATCGGAAAAAAATCGGGAAAAATCGGAAAAAAAATCGGAAAAATCGGAAAAAAAAATCGGAAAAAAATCGGGAAAAAAATCGGAGAAAAATCGGGAAAAATCGGGAAAAAAATTCGGAAAAATTCGGGAAAAATCGGAAAAAAATCGGAAAAAATCGGGAAAAATCGGAAAAAAATCGGAAAAATCGGAAAAAAATCCGAAAAAATCGGAAAAAAAATCGGAAAAAATCGGAAAAAATCGGAAAAAAATCGGAAAAAATCGGAAAAAAATCGGAAAAAAAATCGGAAAAAATCGGAAAAAATCGGAAAAAAATCGGAAAAAATCGGAAAAAAAATCGGAAAAAATCGGAAAAAAATCGGAAAAAAAATCGGAAAAAAAATCGGAAAAAAATCGGGAAAAAAATCGGAAAAAAATCGGAAAAATCGGAAAAAAAATCGGAAAAATCGGAAAAAAAATCGGAAAAAAAATCGGAAAAAAATCGGAAAAATCGGAAAAAAAATCGGAAAAAAATCGGAAAAAAAATCGGAAAAAATCGGAAAAAAATCGGGAAAAAAATCGGAAAAAAATCGGGAAAAAAATCGGAAAAAAATCGGAAAAAAATCGGGAAAAATCGGAAAAAAATCGGAAAAAAATCGGAAAAAAATCGGAAAAAATCGGGAAAAATCGGAAAAAAATCGGAAAAAATCGGAAAAAAAATCGGAAAAAAATCGGAAAAAAAATCGGAAAAAAATCGGAAAAAATCGGAAAAAAAATCGGAAAAAAATCGGAAAAAATCGGAAAAAAAATCGGAAAAAAATCGGAAAAAAATCGGAAAAAAATCGGAAAAAAATCGGAAAAAAATCGGAAAAAAATCGGAAAAAAATCGGGAAAAATCGGAAAAAAAATCGGAAAAAAATCGGAAAAAATCGGAAAAAAAATCGGAAAAAAAATCGGAAAAAAAATCGGAAAAAAAATCGGAAAAAAATCGGAAAAAATCGGGAAAAAAATCGGAAAAAAATCGGAAAAAAATCGGAAAAAAAAAATCGGAAAAAAATCGGAAAAAAAATCGGAAAAAAAATCGGAAAAAAAATCGGAAAAAAAATCGGAAAAAAAAAAAATCGGAAAAAAATCGGGAAAAAAAAAAATCGGAAAAAAATCGGAAAAAAATCGGAAAAAAATCGGAAAAAAAATCGGAAAAAAATCGGGAAAAATCGGAAAAAAAATCGGAAAAAATCGGGAAAAAAATCGGAAAAAAAATCGGAAAAAAATCGGAAAAAATCGGAAAAAATCGGAAAAAAAATCGGAAAAAATCGGAAAAAATCGGAAAAAAAATCGGAAAAAAATCGGAAAAAAATCGGAAAAAATCGGAAAAAAAATCGGAAAAAATCGGAAAAAAAATCGGAAAAAATCGGAAAAAAAATCGGAAAAAAATCGGAAAAAATCGGAAAAAATCGGAAAAAAAATCGGAAAAAATCGGAAAAAAAATCGGAAAAAAAATCGAAAAAAATCGGAAAAAAATCGGAAAAAAAATCGGAAAAAATCGGAAAAAAAATCGGAAAAAAATCGGAAAAAATCGGGAAAAAAATCGGAAAAAAAAATCGGGAAAAAAATCGGAAAAAATCGGAAAAAATCGGAAAAAAAATCGGAAAAAATCGGAAAAAATCGGAAAAAAATCGGAAAAAAATCGGAAAAAAAAATCGGAAAAATCGGGAAAAAAATCGGAAAAAATCGGGAAAAATCGGAAAAAAAATCGGAAAAAATCGGGAAAAAAATCGGAAAAAATCGGAAAAAAATCGGAAAAAATCGGAAAAAAAATCGGAAAAAAATCGGAAAAAATCGGGAAAAAATCGGGAAAAAATCGGAAAAAAAATCGGAAAAAATCGGAAAAAAAATCGGAAAAAAATCGGAAAAAAAATCGGAAAAAAATCGGAAAAAAAATCGGAAAAAAAATCGGAAAAAATCGGGAAAAAATCGGGAAAAAAATCGGAAAAAATCGGAAAAAAAATCGGAAAAAATCGGGAAAAATCGGAAAAAAAATCGGAAAAAAATCGGAAAAAAAAAAAAATCGGAAAAAATCGGAAAAAAATCGGAAAAAATCGGAAAAAAATCGGAAAAAATCGGAAAAAAATCGGAAAAAATCGGGAAAAAATCGGAAAAAAATCGGAAAAAAAATCGGAAAAAAATCGGAAAAAAATCGGAAAAAAATCGGAAAAAAATCGGAAAAATCGGAAAAAAAATCGGAAAAAAAATCGGGAAAAATCGGGAAAAAAATCGGAAAAAATCGGAAAAAAAAAAAATCGGAAAAAATCGGAAAAAAAATCGGAAAAAAAATCGGAAAAAAATCGGGAAAAAAATCGGAAAAAAATCGGAAAAAATCGGAAAAAAAATCGGAAAAAATCGGGAAAAATCGGAAAAAAATCGGAAAAAATCGGAAAAAAATCGGAAAAAAATCGGAAAAAAATCGGAAAAAAATCGGAAAAAATCGGGAAAAAAATCGGAAAAAAATCGGAAAAAAAATCGGAAAAAATCGGAAAAAAAATCGGAAAAAAATCGGAAAAAAATCGGAAAAAAAATCGGAAAAAATCGGAAAAAAATCGGAAAAAAATCGGAAAAAAATCGGAAAAAAAATCGGAAAAAATCGGAAAAAAATCGGAAAAAAATCGGAAAAAAATCGGAAAAAATCGGGAAAAAAATCGGAAAAAAATCGGGAAAAAAAATCGGAAAAAATCGGAAAAAAAATCGGAAAAAAATCGGAAAAATCGGGAAAAAAATCGGAGAAAAAAAAAAAAATCGGAAAAAATCGGAAAAAAAATCGGAAAAAATCGGGAAAAAATCGGAAAAAAATCGGAAAAATCGGAAAAAATCGGAAAAAAAATCGGAAAAAATCGGAAAAAAAATCGGAAAAAAAATCGGAAAAAATCGGAAAAAAAATCGGAAAAAAAATCGGAAAAAAATCGGAAAAAAAAAAAATCGGAAAAAAATCGGAAAAAAATCGGAAAAAAAATCGGAAAAAAATCGGAAAAAAAAATCGGAAAAAAAATCGGAAAAAATCGGAAAAAAAATCGGAAAAAATCGGAAAAAAAATCGGAAAAAATCGGAAAAAAAATCGGAAAAAAATCGGAAAAAAATCGGAAAAAAAATCGGAAAAAAATCGGAAAAAATCGGAAAAAAAATCGGAAAAAATCGGAAAAAATCGGAAAAAATCGGAAAAAATCGGAAAAAAATCGGAAAAAATCGGAAAAAAATCGGAAAAAATCGGGAAAAATCGGAAAAAAATCGGAAAAAAATCGGAAAAAAATCGGAAAAAAAAAAAATCGGAAAAAATCGGGAAAAATCGGAAAAAAAATCGGAAAAAAATCGGGAAAAATCGGAAAAAAAATCGGAAAAAATCGGAAAAAATCGGAAAAAAAATCGGAAAAAAATCGGAAAAAAATCGGAAAAAATCGGAAAAAAATCGGAAAAAATCGGGAAAAATCGGAAAAAAATCGGAAAAAAATCGGAAAAAATCGGAAAAAAAATCGGAAAAAAATCGGAAAAAAAATCGGAAAAAAATCGGAAAAAAATCGGGAAAAAAATCGGAAAAAATCGGAAAAAAATCGGAAAAAATCGGAAAAAAAATCGGAAAAAAAATCGGAAAAAAATCGGAAAAAAATCGGAAAAAAAATCGGAAAAAAAAATCGGAAAAAAAATCGGAAAAAAATCGGAAAAATCGGAAAAAAATCGGAAAAAAAAATCGGAAAAAAATCGGAAAAATCGGAAAAAATCGGAAAAAAAATCGGAAAAAAATCGGAAAAAATCGGAAAAAAAATCGGAAAAAATCGGAAAAAAAATCGGAAAAAAAATCGGAAAAAATCGGAAAAAAAATCGGAAAAAATCGGGAAAAAATCGGAAAAAAATCGGAAAAAATCGGAAAAAAAATCGGAAAAAATCGGAAAAAAAAAAAATCGGAAAAAATCGGAAAAAAAAAAAAATCGGAAAAAAATCGGAAAAAAAATCGGAAAAAAAATCGGAAAAAAAATCGGAAAAAAAAAAATCGGAAAAAAATCGGAAAAAAAATCGGAAAAAATCGGGAAAAAAATCGGAAAAAAATCGGAAAAAAATCGGAAAAAATCGGAAAAAAAATCGGAAAAAATCGGAAAAAAAATCGGAAAAAATCGGAAAAAAATCGGAAAAAAATCGGAAAAAAAATCGGAAAAAAATCGGAAAAAAAATCGGAAAAAAATCGGAAAAAAATCGGAAAAAAAAAAAAATCGGAAAAAAAAAAAAAAATCGGAAAAAAATCGGAAAAAAAATCGGAAAAAATCGGGAAAAAATCGGGAAAAAAAACGGAAAAAATCGGAAAAAATCGGAAAAAAAATCGGAAAAAAATCGGGAAAAAAATCGGAAAAAGGAAAAATCGGAAAAAATCGGAAAAAAAATCGGAAAAAAAATCGGAAAAAAATCGGAAAAAATCGGAAAAAAAATCGGAAAAAAAAAAAATCGGAAAAAATCGGAAAAAAAATCGGAAAAAAATCGGAAAAAAATCGGAAAAAAATCGGAAAAAAATCGGAAAAAAATCGGAAAAAAAAAAAATCGGAAAAAAAATCGGAAAAAAATCGGAAAAATCGGAAAAAAAATCGGAAAAAAATCGGAAAAAAAAAAAAATCGGAAAAAATCGGAAAAAAAATCGGAAAAAAATCGGAAAAAATCGGAAAAAAAATCGGAAAAAAAATCGGAAAAAATCGGAAAAAAAATCGGAAAAAATCGGAAAAAAAATCGGAAAAAAAAAAAATCGGAAAAAAAATCGGAAAAAATCGGGAAAAAATCGGAAAAAAATCGGAAAAAAATCGGAAAAAAATCGGAAAAAAATCGGGAAAAATCGGAAAAAAAATCGGAAAAAAATCGGAAAAAATCGGAAAAAAAATCGGAAAAAAAATCGGAAAAAATCGGGAAAAAAATCGGAAAAAAATCGGAAAAAATCGGGAAAAAAATCGGAAAAAAATCGGGAAAAATCGGAAAAAAAATCGGAAAAAAATCGGAAAAAATCGGAAAAAAAATCGGAAAAAAATCGGAAAAAAAATCGGAAAAAATCGGAAAAAAATCTGAAAAAAATCGGGAAAAAAAAATCGGAAAAAAAATCGGAAAAAATCGGAAAAAAAATCGGAAAAAATCGGAAAAAAATCGGAAAAAATCGGAAAAAAAATCGGAAAAAAAAAATCGGAAAAAAAATCGGAAAAAAATCGGAAAAAAATCGGAAAAAAATCGGAAAAAAAATCGGAAAAAAAATCGGAAAAAAATCGGAAAAAAATCGGAAAAAAAATCGGAAAAAAATCGGAAAAAAATCGGAAAAAAAATCGGAAAAAATCGGAAAAAAAATCGGAAAAAATCGGAAAAAATCGGAAAAAAATCGGAAAAAAATCGGAAAAAAATCGGAAAAAAATCGGAAAAAAAAAATCGGAAAAAAAATCGGAAAAAATCGGGAAAAAATCGGAAAAAAATCGGAAAAAATCGGAAAAAAAATCGGAAAAAAATCGGAAAAAAAAAAAAAATCGGAAAAAAATCGGAAAAAAAATCGGAAAAAATCGGGAAAAAAAATCGGGAAAAAAATCGGAAAAAATCGGAAAAAATCGGAAAAAAAATCGGAAAAAAAAAATCGGAAAAAAATCGGGAAAAAAATCGGAAAAAAATCGGAAAAAAAATCGGAAAAAATCGGAAAAAAATCGGAAAAAAAAAATCGGAAAAAAAATCGGAAAAAAAATCGGAAAAAAAATCGGAAAAAAAATCGGAAAAAAATCGGAAAAAAAATCGGAAAAAAAATCGGAAAAAATCGGGAAAAATCGGAAAAAAATCGGAAAAAAAATCGGAAAAAAATCGGAAAAAAATCGGAAAAAATCGGAAAAAAAATCGTAAAAAATCGGAAAAAAAAAAAATCGGAAAAAAAATCGGAAAAAAAAAAATCGGAAAAAATCGGGAAAAAATCGGAAAAAAAATCGGAAAAAAATCGGAAAAATCGGGAAAAAAATCGGAAAAATCGGGAAAAATCGGAAAAAAAATCGGAAAAAAATCGGAAAAATCGGAAAAAAAATCGGAAAAAATCGGAAAAAAATCGGAAAAAAAATCGGAAAAAATCGGAAAAAAAAAAAATCGGAAAAAATCGGAAAAAATCGGAAAAAAAAAAAATCGGAAAAAAATCGGAAAAAATCGGAAAAAAAATCGGAAAAAAATCGGAAAAAAAAAAAATCGGAAAAATCGGAAAAAATCGGAAAAAAAATCGGAAAAAATCGGAAAAAAATCGAAAAAAAATCGGAAAAAAATCGGGAAAAATCGGAAAAAAAATCGGAAAAAAAATCGGAAAAAAAATCGGAAAAAAAATCGGAAAAAAAATCGGAAAAAAATCGGAAAAAAAAAAAAAATCGGGAAAAAAATCGGAAAAAATCGGAAAAAAAATCGGAAAAAATCGGAAAAAAAATCGGAAAAAAAATCGGAAAAAATCGGGAAAAAAATCGGAAAAAAATCGGAAAAAATCGGAAAAAAAATCGGAAAAAATCGGAAAAAAATCGGAAAAAATCGGAAAAAAAATCGGAAAAAAATCGGGAAAAAAATCGGAAAAAAATCGGGAAAAAAATCGGAAAAAATCGGGAAAAAAATCGGAAAAATCGGAAAAATCGGAAAAAAAATCGGAAAAAATCGGAAAAAATCGGAAAAAAAATCGGAAAAAAATCGGAAAAAAAATCGGAAAAAAATCGGAAAAAAAATCGGGAAAAAAAAATCGGAAAAAAATCGGAAAAAAAATCGGAAAAAAAAAAAAATCGGAAAAAATCGGAAAAAAAAAAATCGGAAAAAATCGGAAAAAAAATCGAAAAAAATCGGAAAAAAAATCGGAAAAAAAATCGGAAAAAAATCGGAAAAAAATCGGAAAAAAATCGGAAAAAAATCGGAAAAAAATCGGAAAAAAAAAAAAAAATCGGAAAAAAATCGGAAAAAAAATCGGAAAAAAAATCGGAAAAAATCGGAAAAAAAATCGGAAAAATCGGAAAAAAATCGGAAAAAAAATCGGAAAAAATCGGAAAAAAAATCGGGAAAAAAATCGGACGGAAAAAAAATCGGAAAAAATCGGAAAAAAAAAAAAATCGGAAAAAATCGGGAAAAAATCGGAAAAAAATCGGAAAAAATCGGAAAAAAAATCGGAAAAAATCGGAAAAAAATCGGAAAAAAAAATCGGAAAAAATCGGAAAAAATCGGGAAAAAATCGGGAAAAAAATCGGAAAAAAAATCGGAAAAAAAATCGGAAAAAAATCGGAAAAAAAATCGGAAAAAAATCGGGAAAAAAATCGGAAAAAAAATCGGAAAAAAATCGGAAAAAATCGGAAAAAAATCGGAAAAAAATCGGAAAAAAAATCGGAAAAAAAATCGGAAAAAAAATCGGAAAAAAATCGGAAAAAAATCGGAAAAAAAAATCGGAAAAAAAATCGGAAAAAAATCGGAAAAAAATCGGAAAAAAATCGGAAAAAAATCGGAAAAAAATCGGAAAAAAAATCGGAAAAATCGGAAAAAAATCGGAAAAAAATCGGAAAAAAATCGGAAAAAATCGGAAAAAAAATCGGAAAAAATCGGAAAAAATCGGAAAAAAAAAAAAATCGGAAAAAAATCGGAAAAAATCGGAAAAAAATCGGAAAAATCGGAAAAAAATCGGAAAAAAAATCGGAAAAAATCGGAAAAAAAATCGGAAAAAAAATCGGAAAAAATCGGAAAAAAAATCGGAAAAAATCGGAAAAAATCGGAAAAAAAAAAAAAATCGGAAAAAATCGGAAAAAAATCGGAAAAAAATCGGAAAAAAATCGGAAAAAAATCGGAAAAAATCGGAAAAAAATCGGAAAAAAATCGGAAAAAATCGGAAAAAAAATCGGAAAAAATCGGAAAAAAAATCGGAAAAAAATCGGAAAAAAAATCGGAAAAAATCGGAAAAAAAATCGGAAAAAATCGGAAAAAAATCGGAAAAAAATCGGAAAAAAATCGGAAAAAAAAAAAAAATCGGAAAAAATCGGAAAAAAAATCGGAAAAAAATCGGAAAAAAATCGGAAAAAAAATCGGAAAAAAATCGGAAAAAAATCGGAAAAAAATCGGAAAAAAAATCGGAAAAAATCGGAAAAAAATCGGAAAAAAATCGGAAAAAAAATCGGAAAAAAATCGGAAAAAAATCGGGAAAAAAATCGGAAAAAAAATCGGAAAAATCGGAAAAAAAATCGGAAAAAATCGGGAAAAATCGGAAAAAAAATCTGAAAAAAATCGGAAAAATCGGAAAAAAAATCGGAAAAAAAATCGGAAAAAATCGGAAAAAAAAAAAATCGGAAAAAATCGGAAAAAAATCGGAAAAAATCGGAAAAAAATCGGAAAAAAATCGGGAAAAATCGGAAAAAAATCGGAAAAAAATCGGAAAAAAAAAAATCGGAAAAAAATCGGAAAAAAATCGGAAAAAAAAATCGGAAAAAAATCGGAAAAAAAATCGGAAAAAAAATCGGAAAAAAAATCGGAAAAAATCGGAAAAAAATCGGAAAAAAATCGGAAAAAAATCGGAAAAAAAATCGGAAAAAATCGGAAAAAAATCGGAAAAAAATCGGAAAAAAATCGGAAAAAAAATCGGAAAAAATCGGGAAAAATCGGAAAAAAAAAAAAAAAATCGGAAAAAAATCGGAAAAATCGGAAAAAAAATCGGAAAAAAAAAAAATCGGAAAAAAAATCGGAAAAAAATCGGAAAAAAATCGGAAAAAATCGGAAAAAAAATCGGAAAAAAAATCGGAAAAAAAATCGGAAAAAAAATCGGAAAAAAATCGGAAAAAAATCGGAAAAAAAATCGGAAAAAATCGGAAAAAAAATCGGAAAAAATCGGAAAAAATCGGAAAAAAATCGGAAAAAATCGGAAAAAAAATCGGAAAAAAATCGGAAAAAAAATCGGAAAAAAATCCGAAAAAATCGGAAAAAAATCGGAAAAAATCGGAAAAAAAATCGGAAAAAAATCGGAAAAAAAATCGGAAAAAAATCGGAAAAAAATCGGAAAAATAATCGGAAAAAAAATCGGAAAAAAATCGGGAAAAATCGGAAAAAAAATCGGAAAAAATCGGGAAAAAATCGGAAAAAAATCGGAAAAAATCGGAAAAAAAATCGGAAAAAATCGGAAAAAAATCGGAAAAAATCGGAAAAAATCGGGAAAAAAATCGGAAAAAATCGGAAAAAAAATCGGAAAAAAATCGGAAAAAAATCGGAAAAAAAATCGGAAAAAAATCGGAAAAAATCGGAAAAAAAATCGGAAAAAATCGGGAAAAAATCGGAAAAAAATCGGAAAAAAATCGGAAAAAAAAAAAAAAATCGGAAAAAATCGGAAAAAATCGGAAAAAAAATCGGAAAAAATCGGGAAAAATCGGAAAAAAATCGGAAAAAAATCGGAAAAAAATCGGAAAAAATCGGAAAAAAATCGGAAAAAAAATCGGAAAAAATCGGAAAAAAAATCGGAAAAAAAATCGGAAAAAATCGGAAAAAAAATCGGAAAAAAATCGGAAAAAAAATCGGAAAAAAAATCGGAAAAAAAATCGGAAAAAAATCGGAAAAAATCGGAAAAAAATCGGAAAAAAATCGGAAAAATCGGAAAAAATCGGAAAAAATCGGAAAAAAAAAAAATCGGGAAAAAATCGGAAAAAAAATCGGAAAAAATCGGGAAAAAATCGGGAAAAAAATCGGAGAAAATCGGGAAAAAAATTCGGAAAAATCGGGAAAAATCGGAAAAAAAATCGGAAAAAAATCGGAAAAAAATCGGAAAAAAAATCGGAAAAAATCGGAAAAAAAATCGGAAAAAATCGGAAAAAATCGGGAAAAAAAAATCGGAAAAAAAATCGGAAAAAATCGGAAAAAAAATCGGAAAAAAATCGGAAAAAATCGGAAAAAAATCGGAAAAAAATCGGAAAAAAATCGGAAAAAAATCGGAAAAAAATCGGAAAAAAATCGGAAAAAAATCGGGAAAAATCGGAAAAAAAATCGGAAAAAATCGGAAAAAATCGGAAAAAAATCGGAAAAAATCGGAAAAAAAATCGGAAAAAATCGGAAAAAAAATCGGAAAAAAAATCGGAAAAAAATCGGAAAAAAATCGGAAAAAAATCGGAAAAAAAATCGGAAAAAAAATCGGAAAAAAAAAATCGGAAAAAATCGGAAAAAATCGGAAAAAAAATCGGAAAAAATCGGAAAAAAATCGGAAAAAAAATCGGAAAAAATCGGGAAAAATCGGAAAAAAATCGGAAAAAAATCGGAAAAAATCGGAAAAAAAATCGGAAAAAAATCGGAAAAAAATCGGAAAAAAATCGGAAAAAATCGGGAAAAAAATCGGAAAAAAAAAAAATCGGAAAAATCGGAAAAAAAATCGGAAAAAAAATCGGAAAAAATCGGGAAAAAATCGGAAAAAAACTCGGAAAAAAATCGGAAAAAATCGGGAAAAAAATCGGAAAAAATCGGGAAAAATCGGAAAAAAAATCGGAAAAAATCGGAAAAAATCGGAAAAAAAATCGGAAAAAATCGGAAAAAAAAAAAATCGGAAAAAAAAAAAATCGGAAAAAAAATCGGAAAAAAAATCGGAAAAAATCGGGAAAAAATCGGAAAAAAAATCGGAAAAAATCGGAAAAAAATCGGAAAAAAAATCGGAAAAAATCGGAAAAAATCGGAAAAAAAATCGGAAAAAATCGGGAAAAAATCGGGAAAAAAATCGGAGAAAATCGGGAAAAAAATTCGGAAAAATCGGGAAAAATCGGAAAAAAAATCGGAAAAAATCGGAAAAAAATCGGAAAAAAAATCGGAAAAAATCGGAAAAAAAATCGGAAAAAAATCGGAAAAAATCGGAAAAAAATCGGAAAAAAATCGGAAAAAAATCGGAAAAAATCGGAAAAAAAATCGGAAAAAAATCGGAAAAATCGGAAAAAAAATCGGAAAAAATCGGAAAAAATCGGAAAAAAATCGGAAAAAATCGGGAAAAAATCGGAAAAAATCGGAAAAATCGGAAAAAAATCGGAAAAAAATCGGAAAAAAATCGGAAAAAAATCGGAAAAAAATCGGAAAAAAATCGGAAAAAAATCGGAAAAAAATCGGAAAAAAATCGGAAAAAATCGGAAAAAAAATCGGAAAAAATCGGAAAAAAATCGGAAAAAATCGGGAAAAAAATCGGAAAAAAAATCGGAAAAAAATCGGAAAAAAATCGGGAAAAATCGGAAAAAAAAAAAAAATCGGAAAAAAATCGGAAAAAATCGGAAAAAAAATCGGAAAAAATCGGAAAAAAAATCGGAAAAAATCGGAAAAAAATCGGGAAAAAAAAAAAATCGGAAAAAATCGGAAAAAAATCGGAAAAAAAATCGGAAAAAATCGGAAAAAAAATCGGAAAAAAATCGGGAAAAAAATCGGAAAAAATCGGAAAAAAAATCGGAAAAAAAATCGGAAAAAATCGGGAAAAAATCGGAAAAAAATCGGAAAAAAATCGGAAAAAAATCGGAAAAAATCGGAAAAAATCGGAAAAAAATCGGAAAAAAATCGGAAAAAAAATCGGAAAAAAAATCGGAAAAAATCGGAAAAAAAATCGGAAAAAAATCGGAAAAAAAATCGGAAAAAAAATCGGAAAAAATCGGAAAAAAATCGGAAAAAAATCGGAAAAAATCGGAAAAAAAATCGGAAAAAATCGGAAAAAAAATCGGAAAAAAAAAAATCGGAAAAAAATCGGAAAAAAATCGGAAAAAAAATCGGAAAAAATCGGGAAAAAATCGGGAAAAAAATCGGAAAAAATCGGGAAAAAAATCGGAAAAAATCGGGAAAAATCGGAAAAAAAATCGGAAAAAAATCGGAAAAATCGGAAAAAAAAAATCGCAAAAAATCGGAAAAAAAATCGGAAAAAATCGGGAAAAAATCGGGAAAAAATCGGAAAAAATCGGAAAAAATCGGAAAAAAAATCGGAAAAAATCGGAAAAAAATCGGAAAAAAAATCGGAAAAAATCGGAAAAAAAATCGGAAAAAAATCGGAAAAAATCGGGAAAAATCGGGAAAAAATCGGAAAAAAATCGGAAAAAATCGGGAAAAATCGGAAAAAAAAAGCAAAAAAAACGGGAAAAAAATCGGAAAAAAATCGGAAAAATCGGAAAAATCGGAAAAAAAATCGGAAAAAAATCGGAAAAAATCGGAAAAAAAATCGGAAAAAATCGGAAAAAATCGGAAAAAAAAAATCGGAAAAAAATCGGAAAAAATCGGAAAAAAATCGGAAAAAAATCGGAAAAATCGGAAAAAAAATCGGAAAAAAATCGGAAAAAATCGGAAAAAAAAAAAATCGGAAAAAATCGGGAAAAAAAATCGGAAAAAATCGGGAAAAATCGGAAAAAAATCGGAAAAAAAATCGGAAAAATCGGAAAAAAAATCGGAAAAAATCGGAAAAAATCGGAAAAAATCGGAAAAAAATCGGAAAAAATCGGAAAAAAAATCGGAAAAAAATCGGAAAAAAATCGGAAAAAAATCGGGAAAAAAATCGGAAAAAAAATCGGAAAAAAATCGGGAAAAAAATCGGAAAAAAAATCGGAAAAAAATCGGAAAAAATCGGAAAAAAAATCGGAAAAAAAATCGGAAAAAAAATCGGAAAAAAATCGGAAAAAAAATCGGAAAAAAAATCGGAAAAAAATCGGGAAAAAATCGGAAAAAAATCGGAAAAAATCGGAAAAAAAAAAATCGGAAAAAAAATCGGAAAAAAAATCGGAAAAAAAATCGGAAAAAAAATCGGAAAAAAAAAAAATCGGAAAAAATCGGAAAAAATCGGAAAAAATCGGGAAAAAAATCGGAGAAAATCGGGAAAAATCGGAAAAAAATCGGGAAAAAATCGGGAAAAAAATCGGAAAAAATCGGAAAAAATCGGAAAAAAAATCGGAAAAAAATCGGAAAAAATCGGAAAAAAAAAAATCGGAAAAAATCGGGAAAAAAATCGGAAAAAAATCGGAAAAATCGGGAAAAAAATCGGAAAAATCGGGAAAAAAAAAAAATCGGAAAAAAAATCGGAAAAAATCGGAAAAAATCGGAAAAAAATCGGGAAAAAAATCGGAAAAAATCGGGAAAAAAATCGGAAAAAAAAAAAATCGGAAAAAAATCGGAAAAATCGGAAAAAAAATCGGAAAAAAATCGGAAAAATCGGAAAAAAATCGGAAAAAAAATCGGAAAAAAAATCGGAAAAAATCGGAAAAAAAATCGGAAAAAATCGGGAAAAAATCGGAAAAAAATCGGAAAAAATCGGAAAAAAATCGGAAAAAATCGGAAAAAAATCGGAAAAAATCGGAAAAATCGGAAAAAAATCGAAAAAATCGGGAAAAAAATCGGAAAAATCGGGAAAAATCGGGAAAAAAATCGGAAAAAAATCGGAAAAAAAAAAATCGGAAAAAAAAAAATCGGAAAAAAATCGGAAAAAAATCGGAAAAAAAATCGGAAAAAAATCGGAAAAATCGGAAAAAAAATCGGAAAAAATCGGGAAAAATCGGAAAAAAAATCGGAAAAAATCGGAAAAAATCGGAAAAAAATCAGAAAAAAATCGGAAAAAAAATCGGGAAAAATCGGAAAAAAATCGGAAAAAATCGGAAAAAATCGGAAAAAAAAAAAAATCGGAAAAAAAATCGGAAAAAAAAATCGGAAAAAAAATCGGAAAAAAATCGGAAAAAAAATCGGAAAAAATCGGAAAAAATCGGAAAAAAAATCGGAAAAAATCGGAAAAAAATCGGAAAAAAATCGGAAAAAAATCGGAAAAAATCGGGAAAAAAATCGGAAAAAATCGGAAAAAAAATTCGGAAAAAAATCGGGAAAAATCGGAAAAAAAATCGGAAAAAAATCGGAGAAAATCGGAAAAAAAAAAATCGGAAAAAAAATCGGAAAAAAAATCGGAAAAAATCGGGAAAAAAAATCGGGAAAAATCGGAAAAAAAATCGGAAAAATCGGGAAAAATCGGAAAAAAAATCGGAAAAAATCGGAAAAATCGGAAAAAAAATCGGAAAAAAAAAAATCGGAAAAAAAATCGGAAAAAATTGGAAAAAAAATCGGAAAAAATCGGAAAAAATCGGAAAAAAATCGGAAAAAATCGGAAAAAAATCGGAAAAAAATCGGAAAAAAAATCGGAAAAAATCGGAAAAAAAATCGGAAAAAAATCGGAAAAAAATCGGAAAAAAAATCGGAAAAAAAATCGGGAAAAAAATCCGAAAAAATCGAAAAAAAATCGGAAAAAATCGGAAAAAATCGGAAAAAATCGGAAAAAAATCGGAAAAAAATCGGAAAAAATCGGAAAAAAAATCGGAAAAAAATCGGAAAAAAAATCGGAAAAAATCGGGAAAAAATCGGAAAAAAATCGGAAAAAATCGGAAAAAAATCGGGAAAAATCGGGAAAAATCGGAAAAAAAATCGGAAAAAATCGGAAAAAAATCGGAAAAAATCGGAAAAAAATCGGAAAAAAATCGGAAAAAAATCGGAAAAAAAATCGGAAAAAAAATCGGAAAAAATCGGAAAAAATCGGAAAAAAATCGGAAAAAATCGGAAAAAAATCGGAAAAATCGGAAAAAAATCGGAAAAAAAATCGGAAAAAAATCGGAAAAAATCGGAAAAAAAATCGGAAAAAAAATCGGAAAAATCGGGAAAAAAATCGGAAAAAAAAAAATCGGAAAAAAATCGGAAAAAAATCGGAAAAAAAATCGGAAAAAAATCGGAAAAAAATCGGAAAAAAATCGGAAAAAATCGGAAAAAAATCGGGAAAAAAATCGGAAAAAAATCGGAAAAAATCGGAAAAAAATCGGAAAAATTCGGAAAAATCGGAAAAAAAATCGGAAAAAAATCGGAAAAAAATCGGAAAAAAATCGGAAAAAAATCGGGAAAAAAATCGGAGAAAAATCGGAAAAAAATCGGAAAAAATCGGAAAAAAAAAAATCGGAAAAAATCGGGAAAAAAAAAAAATCGGAAAAAAAATCGGGAAAAATCGGAAAAAAAATCGGAAAAAATCGGGAAAAATCGGGAAAAATCGGAAAAAAAAAAAAATCGGAAAAAAAAAAAAATCGGAAAAAAATCGGAAAAAAAATCGGAAAAAATCGGAAAAAATCGGAAAAAAAAAAAAATCGGAAAAAAATCGGAAAAAAAAAAAAAATCGGAAAAAAATCGGAAAAAAAAAATCGGAAAAAAAATCGGAAAAAAATCGGAAAAAATCGGAAAAAAAATCGGAAAAAAAATCGGAAAAATCGGAAAAAAAAAAAAATCGGAAAAAAAATCGGAAAAATCGGAAAAAAAATCGGAAAAAAAATCGGAAAAAAATCGGAAAAAAATCGGAAAAAATCGGAAAAAATCGGAAAAAAAATCGGAAAAAAAATCGGAAAAAAATCGGAAAAAAATCGGAAAAAAATCGGAAAAAATCGGAAAAAATCGGAAAAAAAATCGGAAAAAATCGGGAAAAAATCGGGAAAAAAATCGGAAAAAAAATCGGAAAAAAAATCGGAAAAAATCGGAAAAAATCGGAAAAAAATCGGAAAAAAAATCGGAAAAAATCGGAAAAAAATCGGAAAAAAATCGGGAAAAAAATCGGAAAAAATCGGAAAAAAATCGGAAAAAAAATCGGAAAAAAATCGGAAAAAAAAAAATCGGAAAAAATCGGGAAAAATCGGAAAAAAATCGGAAAAAAAAAAAAATCGGAAAAAAAAAAAATCGGAAAAAAAAAAAAATCGGAAAAAATCGGAAAAAAATCGGAAAAAAAATCGGAAAAAATCGGAAAAAATCGGAAAAAAAATCGGAAAAAATCGGAAAAAAAATCGGAAAAAAAATCGGAAAAAATCGGAAAAAATCGGAAAAAAAATCGGAAAAAATCGGAAAAAATCGGAAAAAAATCGGAAAAATCGGAAAAAAATTCGGAAAAATTCGGGAAAAATCGGAAAAAAAATCGGAAAAAAATCGGAAAAATCGGAAAAAAAATCGGAAAAAATCGGAAAAAAAATCGGAAAAAATCGGAAAAAAAAAAAATCGGAAAAAATCGGAAAAAAAATCGGAAAAAATCGGAAAAAAATCGGAAAAAAATCGGAAAAAAATCGGAAAAAAAAAAAATCGGAAAAAATCGGAAAAAAAATCGGAAAAAAAAAAAATCGGAAAAAATCGGAAAAAAATCGGGAAAAAATCGGAAAAAATCGGGAAAAAATCGGAAAAAAATCGGAAAAAAATCGGAAAAATCGGAAAAAAATCGGAAAAAAATCGGAAAAAAATCGGAAAAAATCGGAAAAAATCGGAAAAAAATCGGAAAAAAATCGGAAAAAATCGGAAAAAATCGGAAAAAAATCGGAAAAAAATCGGAAAAAAATCGGAAAAAATCGGAAAAAAAATCGGAAAAAAAATCGGAAAAAAAATCGGAAAAAATCGGAAAAAAATCGGGAAAAAAATCGGAAAAAAATCGGGGAAAAAAATCGGAAAAATTCGGGAAAAATCGGAAAAAAAATCGGAAAAAATCGGAAAAAAAAAAAATCGGAAAAAAATCGGAAAAAAATCGGAAAAAATCGGAAAAAAATCGGAAAAAATCGGAAAAAAAATCGGAAAAAATCGGAAAAAATCGGAAAAAAATCGGAAAAAAAATCGGAAAAAAAATCGGAAAAAAAATCGGAAAAAAATCGGAAAAAAAATCGGAAAAAAATCGGAAAAAATCGGAAAAAAATCGGAAAAAAATCGGAAAAAAATCGGAAAAAATCGGAAAAAAATCGGGAAAAAAAAAAAATCGGAAAAATCGGAAAAAATCGGAAAAAAAATCGGAAAAAATCGGAAAAAATCGGAAAAAAATCGGAAAAAAATCGGAAAAAATCGGGAAAAAAATCGGAAAAAATCGGAAAAAAAATCGGAAAAAAAATCGGAAAAAAAATCGGAAAAAATCGGGAAAAAATCGGGAAAAAAATCGGAAAAAATCGGAAAAAATCGGAAAAAAAAAAAAATCGGAAAAAATCGGGAAAAAATCGGAAAAAAATCGGAAAAAATCGGGAAAAAATCGGAAAAAAATCGGAAAAAAAAAAAAAATCGGAAAAAAAATCGGAAAAATCGGAAAAAAAAAAAATCGGAAAAAAAAAAAATCGGAAAAAATCGGAAAAATCGGAAAAAAAATCGGAAAAAAATCGGAAAAAATCGGAAAAAATCGGAAAAAAAAAAATCGGAAAAAAAATCGGAAAAAAAATCGGAAAAAAATCGGAAAAAAATCGGAAAAAAATCGGAAAAAAATCGGAAAAATCGGAAAAAAAAAAAATCGGAAAAAAATCGGAAAAAATCGGAAAAAAAATCGGAAAAAAATCGGAAAAAAATCGGAAAAAAATCGGAAAAAAATCGGAAAAAAATCGGAAAAAATCGGAAAAAAAATCGGAAAAAAATCGGAAAAAATCGGGAAAAAAATCGGAAAAAAAATCGGGAAAAAAATCGGAAAAAAAATCGGAAAAAATCGGAAAAAAAATCGGAAAAAATCGGGAAAAATCGGAAAAAAATCGGAAAAAAATCGGAAAAAATCGGGAAAAAAATCGGAAAAAAATCGGAAAAAAAAAAAAATCGGAAAAAATCGGGAAAAAATCGGAAAAAAATCGGAAAAAAAAAAAATCGGAAAAAAAATCGGAAAAAAAATCGGAAAAAAAATCGGAAAAAAAATCGGAAAAAAATCGGAAAAAATCGGAAAAAAATCGGAAAAAAAATCGGGAAAAATCGGAAAAAAAATCGGAAAAAATCGGAAAAAAATCGGAAAAAAATCGGAAAAAATCGGAAAAAAAATCGGAAAAAAAATTCCGAAAAAATCGGAAAAAAATCGGAAAAAAATCGGAAAAAATCGGAAAAAAATCGGAAAAAACGGGAAAAAAATCGGAAAAAAAATCGGAAAAAAATCGGGAAAAATCGGAAAAAAAATCGGAAAAAATCGGAAAAAAAATCGGAAAAAAATCGGAAAAAAATCGGAAAAAAAATCGGAAAAAAAAATCGGAAAAAAAATCGGAAAAAATCGGAAAAAAATCGGAAAAAATCGGGAAAAATCGGAAAAAAAATCGGAAAAAATCGGAAAAAAATCGGAAAAAAATCGGAAAAAAATCGGAAAAAAATCGGAAAAAAATCGGAAAAAATCGGAAAAAAATCGGAAAAAAATCGGAAAAAATCGGAAAAAAAAAAATCGGAAAAAAATCGGAAAAAAATCGGAAAAAAATCGGAAAAAAAATCGGAAAAAATCGGAAAAAAATCGGAAAAAAATCGGAAAAAATCGGAAAAAAATCGGAAAAAATCGGAAAAAAATCGGAAAAAAATCGGAAAAAAATCGGAAAAAAATCGGAAAAAATCGGAAAAAAAATCGGAAAAAATCGGAAAAAATCGGAAAAAAAATCGGAAAAAAAATCGGAAAAAAATCGGAAAAATCGGGGAAAAAAATCGGAAAAAAATCGGAAAAAATCGGGAAAAAAATCGGAAAAAATCGGAAAAAAATCGGAAAAAAAATCTGAAAAAATCGGAAAAATCGGAAAAAAAATCGGAAAAAAATCGGAAAAAAAATCGGAAAAAATCGGAAAAAAAATCGGGAAAAAAATCGGAAAAATCGGAAAAAATCGGAAAAAAAAAAAAAATCGGAAAAAAAATCGGAAAAAATCGGAAAAAAATCGGAAAAAATCGGAAAAAATCGGAAAAAAAAAAAAATCGGAAAAAATCGGGAAAAAATCGGGAAAAAAATCGGAAAAATCGGGAAAAAAAAAAAATCGGAAAAAAATCGGAAAAAATCGAAAAAAAATCGGAAAAAAATCGGAAAAAATCGGAAAAAAAATCGGAAAAAATCGGAAAAAAAATCGGAAAAAATCGGAAAAAAAATCGGAAAAAAATCGGAAAAAATCGGAAAAAAAATCGGAAAAAATCGGAAAAAAATCGGAAAAAAAATCGGAAAAAAAAATCGGAAAAAAAATCGGAAAAAAATCGGAAAAAATCGGAAAAAAAAAAAATCGGAAAAAAATCGGAAAAAATCGGGAAAAAAAAAAAATCGGAAAAAATCGGGAAAAATCGGAAAAAAATCGGAAAAAATCGGGAAAAAATCGGAAAAAATCGGAAAAAATCGGGAAAAAAATCGGAAAAAATCGGGAAAAATCGGGAAAAAAATCGGAAAAAAATCGGAAAAAATCGGAAAAAAATCGGAAAAAATCGGAAAAAATCGGAAAAAAAATCGGAAAAAAATCGGAAAAAAATCGGAAAAAAATCGGAAAAAATCGGAAAAAAAATCGGAAAAAAATCGGAAAAAAATCGGAAAAAAATCGGAAAAAATCGGAAAAAAAATCGGAAAAAAAATCGGGAAAAATCGGAAAAAAAAAAATCGGAAAAAAATCGGAAAAAAATCGGAAAAAAATCGGAAAAAAATCGGAAAAAAATCGGAAAAAAAATCGGAAAAAAAAAAAATCGGAAAAAAATCGGAAAAAAATCGGAAAAAATCGGAAAAAAATCGGAAAAAATCGGAAAAAAAATCGGAAAAAAAATCGGAAAAAATCGGAAAAAAATCGGAAAAAAATCGGAAAAAAATCGGAAAAAAATCGGGAAAAATCGGAAAAAAATTCGGAAAAATTCGGGAAAAATCGGAAAAAAAATCGGAAAAAATCGGAAAAATCGGGAAAAAAATCGGAAAAAAATCGGAAAAAAAAAAAATCGGAAAAAAATCGGAAAAAAAATCGGAAAAAAATCGGAAAAAAAATCGGAAAAAAATCGGAAAAATCGGGAAAAATCGGAAAAAAATCGGAAAAAAATCGGAAAAAATCGGAAAAAAATCGGAAAAAATCGGAAAAAAAATCGGAAAAAATCGGAAAAAAATCGGAAAAAAATCGGGAAAAAATCGGGAAAAATCGGAAAAAAAATCGGAAAAAATCGGAAAAAAATCGGGAAAAAAATCGGAAAAAAATCGGAAAAAAATCGGAAAAAAAATCGGAAAAAAAATCGGAAAAAATCGGAAAAAATCGGAAAAAAAATCGGAAAAAAATCGGAAAAAAATCGGAAAAAAAAAATCGGAAAAAAATCGGGAAAAATCGGGAAAAAAATCGGAAAAAAAAAAAAATCGGAGAAAATCGGAAAAAAAATCGGAAAAATCGGGAAAAAAAAAAAATCGGAAAAAAAATCGGAAAAAAAATCGGAAAAAATCGGAAAAAATCGGAAAAAAAATCGGAAAAAATCGGAAAAAAATCGGAAAAAAATCGGAAAAAATCGGAAAAAAAATCGGAAAAAAATCGGAAAAAATCGGAAAAAAAATCGGAAAAAAAATCGGAAAAAAATCGGAAAAAATCGGAAAAAAAATCGGAAAAAATCGGGAAAAAATCGGAAAAAAATCGGAAAAAATCGGAAAAAAAATCGGAAAAAATCGGAAAAAATCGGAAAAAAAATCGGAAAAAAATCGGAAAAAATCGGAAAAAAAATCGGAAAAAATCGGAAAAAAAATCGGAAAAAATCGGAAAAAATCGGAAAAAAAATCGGAAAAAATCGGAAAAAATCGGAAAAAAATCGGAAAAAATCGGAAAAAAAAAATCGGAAAAAAAAAATCGGAAAAAAAATCGGAAAAAAAATCGGAGAAAATCGGAAAAAAATCGGAAAAATTCGGGAAAAATCGGAAAAAAAATCGGAAAAAATCGGGAAAAATCGGAAAAAAAAAAATCGGAAAAAAAAAAAATCGGAAAAAAAATCGGAAAAATCGGAAAAAAAATCGGAAAAAAAAAAAATCGGAAAAAATCGGAAAAAAATCGGAAAAAAATCGGGAAAAAAAATCGGAAAAAAAATCGGAAAAAATCGGAAAAAATCGGAAAAAAAATCGGAAAAAATCGGAAAAAAAATCGGAAAAAATCGGAAAAAAATCGGGAAAAAATCGGAAAAAAATCGGAAAAAAATCGGAAAAAAAATCGGAAAAAATCGGAAAAAAATCGGAAAAAAATCGGAAAAAAATCGGGAAAAATCGGAAAAAAATCGGAAAAAAATCGGAAAAAATCGGAAAAAAATCGGAAAAAAATCGGAAAAAAAATCGGAAAAAATCGGGAAAAAATCGGAAAAAAATCGGAAAAAAAAAATCGGGAAAAAAATTCGGAAAAAAAAAATCGGAAAAAAAATCGGAAAAAATCGGGAAAAATCGGAAAAAAATCGGAAAAAATCGGAAAAAAAATCGGAAAAAAAATCGGAAAAAAATCGGAAAAAAAATCGGAAAAAATCGGAAAAAAAATCGGAAAAAAATCGGAAAAAAAATCGGAAAAAATCGGAAAAAAAATCGGGAAAAAATCGGAAAAAAATCGGAAAAAAATCGGAAAAAAATCGGGAAAAAATCGGAAAAAAATCGGAAAAAAATCGGAAAAAATCGGAAAAAAAATCGAAAAAAAATCGGAAAAAAAAATCGGAAAAAAAATCGGAAAAAATCGGAAAAAAATCGGAAAAAATCGGAAAAAAAATCGGAAAAAATCGGAAAAAAATCGGAAAAAAATCGGAAAAAATCGGAAAAAAAATCGGAAAAAAATCGGGAAAAATCGGAAAAAAAATCGGAAAAAATCGGAAAAAAATCGGGAAAAAAATCGGAAAAAAAATCGGGAAAAATCGGAAAAAAAATCGGAAAAAATCGGAAAAATCGGAAAAAAATCGGAAAAAATCGGAAAAAAAATCGGAAAAATCGGAAAAATCGGAAAAAAAATCGGAAAAAAAAAAAATCGGAAAAAATCGGAAAAAAAATCGGAAAAAAAATCGGAAAAAAATCGGGAAAAATCGGAAAAAAATCGGGAAAAATCGGAAAAAAAATCGAAAAAAATCGGAAAAAAAATCGGAAAAAATCGGAAAAAAATCGGAAAAAAATCGGAAAAAAAAAAAAAATCGGAAAAAATCGGAAAAAATCGGAAAAAATCGGAAAAAAATCGGAAAAAAAATCGGAAAAAAAATCGGAAAAAAAATCGGAAAAAAATCGGAAAAAAAATCGGAAAAAAATCGGAAAAAATCGGAAAAAAAATCGGAAAAAAATCGGAAAAAAATCGGAAAAAATCGGAAAAAAATCGGAAAAAAAATCGGAAAAAAAAAAAAATCGGAAAAAATCGGAAAAAAATCGGAAAAAAAAAATCGGAAAAAATCGGAAAAAATCGGAAAAAAATTCGGAAAAATTCGGGAAAAATCGGAAAAAAAATCGGAAAAAATCGGGAAAAATCGGAAAAAAAATCGGAAAAAAATCGGAGAAAAAAAAATCGGAAAAAAAAAAAATCGGAAAAAAATCGGAAAAAATCGGAAAAAAAAAAAAATCGGAAAAAAAAAAAATCGGAAAAAAATCGGAAAAAAAATCGGAAAAAAATCGAAAAAAATCGGAAAAAAAATCGGAAAAAAAATCGGAAAAAATCGGAAAAAAATCCGAAAAAAATCGGAAAAAATCGGAAAAAAATCGAAAAAAAATCGGAAAAAAAATCGGAAAAAAATCGGAAAAAAATCGGAAAAAATCGGAAAAAAAATCGGAAAAAATCGGGAAAAATCGGAAAAAAAAAAAATCGGAAAAAAATCGGAAAAATCGGAAAAAAAATCGGAAAAAATCGGGAAAAATCGGGAAAAAAATCGGAAAAAAATCGGGAAAAAAATCGGAAAAAAATCGGAAAAAAAATCGGAAAAAATCGGAAAAAATCGGAAAAAAAATCGGAAAAAATCGGGAAAAAATCGGAAAAAAATCGGAAAAAATCGGAAAAAAAATCGGGAAAAAAATCGGAAAAAAATCGGAGAAAATCGGAAAAAAAATCGGAAAAAAATCGGGAAAAATCGGAAAAAAAATCGGAAAAAAAATCGGAAAAAATCGGAAAAAATCGGAAAAAAAATCGGAAAAAATCGGAAAAAAAAAAAATCGGAAAAAAATCGGAAAAAATCGGAAAAAAAAAAAAATCGGAAAAAAAATCGGAAAAAAAATCGGAAAAAATCGGAAAAAAAATCGGAAAAAATCGGAAAAAATCGGAAAAAAAATCGGAAAAAATCGGGAAAAAAAATCGGAAAAAAATCGGAAAAAATCGGAAAAAAAATCGGAAAAATCGGGAAAAATCGGAAAAAAAATCGGAAAAAAATCGGAGAAAATCGGAAAAAAAATCGGAAAAAATCGGAAAAAAAATCGGAAAAAATCGGGAAAAAAAAAATCGGAAAAAAATCGGAGAAAATCGGGAAAAATCGGAAAAAAAAATCGGAAAAAATCGGGAAAAATCGGAAAAAAATCGGAAAAAAATCGGAAAAAAATCGGAAAAAAAATCGGGAAAAAAAATCGGAAAAAAAATCGGAAAAAAATCGGAAAAAATCGGAAAAAAAATCGGAAAAAATCGGAAAAAATCGGAAAAAAATCGGAAAAAAATCGGAAAAAAATCGGAAAAAATCGGAAAAAAAATCGGAAAAAAAATCGGAAAAAATCGGAAAAAAAATCGGAAAAATCGGAAAAAAAATCGGAAAAAAATCGGAAAAAATCGGAAAAAAAATCGGAAAAAAAATCGGGAAAAATCGGAAAAAAAATCGGAAAAAATCGGAAAAATCGGGAAAAATCGGAAAAAAATCGGAAAAAAATCGGAAAAAAATCGGAAAAAAAATCGGAAAAAAATCGGGAAAAAATCGGAAAAAAAATCGGAAAAAATCGGAAAAAAATCGGGAAAAAAATCGGAAAAAAAAATCGGAAAAAATCGGGAAAAATCGGAAAAAAATCGGAAAAAAAAAAAAATCGGAAAAAATCGGAAAAAAATCGGAAAAAAAATCGGAAAAAATCGGAAAAAAATCGGAAAAATCGGAAAAAATCGGAAAAAAAAATCGGAAAAAAATCGGAAAAAAATCGGAAAAAAAAAAAATCGGAAAAAAATCGGAAAAAATCGGAAAAAAAATCGGAAAAAAAATCGGAAAAAAAATCGGAAAAAATCGGAAAAAAATCGGAAAAAAATCGGAAAAAAAATCGGAAAAAATCGGAAAAATCGGAAAAAAATCGGAAAAAATCGGAAAAAAATCGGAAAAAATCGGGAAAAAATCGGAAAAAAATCGGAAAAAAATCGGAAAAAATCGGAAAAAAATCGGAAAAAAATCGGAAAAAAATCGGAAAAAAAAATCGGAAAAAAAATCGGAAAAAAATCGGAAAAAATCGGAAAAAAAATCGGAAAAAATCGGGAAAAAATCGGAAAAAAATCGGAAAAATCGGGAAAAAAATTCGGAAAAATTCGGGAAAAATCGGAAAAAAAATCGGAAAAAATCGGGAAAAATCGGAAAAAAATCGGAAAAAAATCGGAAAAAATCGGAAAAAAAATCGGAAAAAATCGGAAAAATCGGAAAAAAATCGGAAAAATCGGAAAAAAAAAAATCGGAAAAAAATCGGAAAAAATCGGAAAAAAATCGGAAAAAAAAATCGGAAAAAAAATCGGAAAAAAATCGGAAAAAAATCGGAAAAAAAATCGGAAAAAATCGGAAAAAAATCGGAAAAAAATCGGAAAAAATCGGAAAAAAAATCGGAAAAAATCGGAAAAAAAATCGGAAAAAAATCGGAAAAAATCGGAAAAAAATCGGAAAAAATCGGAAAAAATCGGAAAAAAATCGGAAAAAATCGGGAAAAAATCGGAAAAAAATCGGAAAAAAAAAAAATCGGAAAAATTCGGGAAAAATCGGAAAAAAAAAAAAATCGGAAAAAAATCGGAAAAATCGGAAAAAAAATCGGAAAAAATCGGGAAAAAAATCGGAAAAAATCGGGAAAAATCGGAAAAAAATCGGAAAAAATCGGAAAAAATCGGAAAAATCGGAAAAAAATCGGAAAAAAATCGGAAAAAAAAAATCGGAAAAAATCGGAAAAAAAATCGGAAAAATCGGAAAAAAAATCGGAAAAAAAATCGGAAAAAAATCGGAAAAAATCGGAAAAATCGGAAAAAAATCGGAAAAAAATCGGAAAAAAAATCGGAAAAAAATCGGAAAAAAAATCGGAAAAAATCGGAAAAAATCGGAAAAAAATCGGAAAAAATCGGAAAAAATCGGGAAAAAAATCGGAAAAAATCGGAAAAATCGGGAAAAAAATCGGAAAAAAATCGGAAAAAAAAAAAATCGGAAAAAATCGGAAAAAATCGGAAAAAAAATCGGAAAAAATCGGGAAAAATCGGGAAAAATCGGAAAAAAATCGGAAAAAAATCGGAAAAATCGGGAAAAATCGGGAAAAAAAAAAAAATCGGAAAAAATCGGGAAAAATCGGGAAAAATCGGAAAAAAATCGGGAAAAAAATCGGAAAAAATCGGAAAAAATCGGAAAAAAAATCGGAAAAAAAATCGGAAAAAATCGGAAAAAAATCGGAAAAAATCGGGAAAAAAATCGGAAAAAATCGGAAAAAATCGGAAAAAAAAAAAATCGGAAAAAATCGGAAAAATCGGAAAAAAATCGGAAAAAAATCGGAAAAAATCGGGAAAAAAATCGGAAAAAAATCGGAAAAAAATCGGAAAAAATCGGAAAAAAAAAATCGGAAAAAAAAATCGGAAAAAAATCGGAAAAATCGGAAAAAAATCGGAAAAAAAATCGGAAAAAATCGGAAAAATCGGAAAAAAATCGGAAAAAAATCGGAAAAAAAATCGGAAAAAATCGGGAAAAAAATCGGAAAAAAATCGGAAAAAAAATCGGAAAAAATCGGAAAAAAATCGGAAAAAAATCGGAGAAAATCGGGAAAAATCGGAAAAAAATCGGAAAAAATCGGGAAAAATCGGGAAAAATCGGAAAAAAATCGGGAAAAAAATCGGAGAAAATCGGGAAAAATCGGAAAAAAATCGGAAAAAAATCGGAAAAAAAATCGGAAAAAATCGGAAAAAAAATCGGAAAAAAATCGGAAAAATCGGAAAAAAATCGGAAAAAAATCGGAAAAAAATCGGAAAAAAATCGGAAAAAAAATCGGAAAAAATCGGAAAAAATCGGAAAAAAAATCGGAAAAATCGGAAAAAAATCGGAAAAAAATCGGAAAAAAAATCGGAAAAAAAAAAAAAATCGGAAAAATCGGGAAAAAAATCGGAAAAAAAATCGGAAAAAATCGGAAAAATCGGAAAAAAATCGGAAAAAAATCGGAAAAAAAAATCGGAAAAAATCGGGAAAAAAATCGGAAAAAAAATCGGGAAAAAATCGGAAAAAAATCGGAAAAAATCGGAAAAAATCGGGAAAAAAAAAAAATCGGAAAAAAATCGGAAAAAAAAATCGGAAAAATCGGAAAAAAATCGGAAAAAAAATCGGAAAAAATCGGGAAAAAATCGGAAAAAAAATCGGAAAAAATCGGAAAAAAAATCGGAAAAAATCGGAAAAAATCGGAAAAAAAATCGGAAAAAATCGGAAAAAAATCGGAAAAAAATCGGAAAAAATCGGAAAAAAATCGGAAAAAAAATCGGAAAAAATCGGAAAAAAAATCGGAAAAAATCGGGAAAAATCGGAAAAAAATCGGAAAAAAAATCGGAAAAAATCGGAAAAAAATCGGAAAAAAATCGGAAAAAAATCGGAAAAAAAATCGGAAAAAATCGGAAAAAAATCGGAAAAAAATCGGAAAAAAAAAAAAATCGGAAAAAAAATCGGAAAAAATCGGAAAAAAAAAATCGGAAAAAAATCGGAAAAAAAATCGGAAAAAATCGGAAAAAAATCGGAAAAAAATCGGAAAAAAAATCGGAAAAAATCGGAAAAAAATCGGAAAAAAATCGGAAAAAATCGGGAAAAAATCGGAGAAAATCGGGAAAAATCGGAAAAAAAATCGGAGAAAATCGGGAAAAAATCGGAAAAAAAAAAATCGGAAAAAAAATCGGAAAAAATCGGAAAAAAAATCGGAAAAAATCGGGAAAAATCGGGAAAAAAATCGGAAAAAATCGGAAAAAAAATCGGAAAAAAAATCGGAAAAAATCGGAAAAAAAATCGGAAAAAAAATCGGAAAAATCGGAAAAAATCGGAAAAAAAATCGGAAAAAATCGGAAAAAAATCGGAAAAAAATCGGAAAAAATCGGAAAAAAAATCGGAAAAAATCGGAAAAAAAATCGGAAAAAATCGGAAAAAATCGGTAAAAAATTCGGAAAAAATCGGAAAAAATCGGGAAAAAATCGGAAAAAATCGGGAAAAAAAAAAAATCGGAAAAAAAATCGGAAAAAATCGGAAAAAAATCGGAAAAAAATCGGAAAAATCGGAAAAAAAATCGGAAAAAAATCGGAAAAAATCGGAAAAAAAAATCGGAAAAAAAATCGGAAAAAATCGGAAAAAAATCGGAAAAAATCGGAAAAATCGGGAAAAAAATCGGAAAAAATCGGGAAAAATCGGAAAAAATCGGAAAAAAATCGGAAAAAAATCGGAAAAAATCGGGAAAAATCGGAAAAAAATCGGAAAAATCGGAAAAAATCGGAAAAAAAATCGGAAAAAATCGGGAAAAATCGGAAAAAAATCGGAAAAAAATCGGAAAAAAAATCGGAAAAAAAATCGGAAAAAAAATCGGAAAAAAAATCGGAAAAAAAAAAATCGGAAAAAAATCGGAAAAAATCGGGAAAAATCGGAAAAAAATCGGAAAAAATCGGGAAAAATCGGAAAAAAATCGGAAAAAAATCGGAAAAAAATCGGAAAAATCGGGAAAAATCGGAAAAAAAATCGGAAAAAATCGGAAAAAAAATCGGAAAAAAAAATCGGAAAAAAATCGGAAAAAAATCGGAAAAAATCGGAAAAATCGGGAAAAATCGGAAAAAAATCGGAAAAAAATCGGAAAAATCGGGAAAAATCGGAAAAAAATCGGAAAAAAAAAAAAAATCGGAAAAAATCGGAAAAAATCGGAAAAAAAATCGGAAAAAATCGGGAAAAAATCGGAAAAAAATCGGAGAAAATCGGAAAAAAATCGGAAAAATTCGGGAAAAATCGGAAAAAAAATCGGAAAAAATCGGAAAAAATCGGGAAAAAATCAGGAAAAAAATCGGAAAAAATCGGAAAAAAATCGGAAAAATCGGAAAAAAATCGGAAAAAATCGGAAAAATCGGGAAAAAAAATCCGAAAAAATCGGAAAAAAATCGGAAAAAATCGGAAAATAACGGAAAAAAAATCGGAAAAAATCTGAAAAAATCGGGAAAAAATCTGAAAAAAACAGAAAAAATCGGAAAAAATCGGAAAAAAAATCGGAAAAAATCGGAAAAAAAATCGGAAAAAATCGGAAAAAATCGGGAAAAAAATCGGAAAAAAAATCGGGAAAAATCGGAAAAAAAATCGGAAAAAATCGGAAAAAATCGGAAAAAATCGGAAAAAAATCGGGAAAAAAATCGGAGAAAATCGGGAAAAATCGGGAAAAAAATTCGGAAAAAATCGGAAAAAAAATCGGAAAAAATCGGAAAAAAAATCGGAAAAAATCGGAAAAATCGGGAAAAAAATCGGAAAAAAATCGGAAAAAAATCGGAAAAATCGGAAAAAAAATCGGAAAAAATCGGAAAAAATCGGAAAAAAAATCGGAAAAAATCGGAAAAAAATCGGAAAAAATCGGGAAAAATCGGAAAAAAATCGGAAAAAAAATCGGAAAAAATCGGAAAAAACCGGAAAAAAATCGGAAAAAAATCGGAAAAAATCGGGAAAAATCGGAAAAAATCGGAAAAAATCGGAAAAAAAATCGGAAAAAAATCGGAAAAATCGGGAAAAATCGGAAAAAAAAAATCGGAAAAAAATCGGGAAAAAAATCGGAAAAAATCGGGAAAAATCGGAAAAAATCGGAGAAAATCGGAAAAAAAATTCGGGAAAAATCGGAAAAAATCGGAAAAAAAATCGGAAAAAATCGGGAAAAAATCGTGAAAAAAATCGGAGAAAATCGGAAAAAAAATTCGGAAAAATTCGGGAAAAATCGGAAAAAAAATCGGAAAAAATCGGGAAAAATCGGAAAAAAATCGGAAAAAAATCGGAAAAAATCGGGAAAAATCGGAAAAAAATCGGAAAAATTCGGAAAAAATCGGAAAAAAAATCGGAAAAAATCGGGAAAAAAATCGGAAAAAAATCGGGAAAAATCGGAAAAAAAATCGGAAAAAATCGGGAAAAATCGGAAAAAATCGGGAAAAAATCGGAAAAAAATCGGAAAAATCGGAAAAAATCGGAAAAAAAATCGGAAAAAATCGGAAAAAATCGGAAAAAAAATCGGAAAAAATCGGGAAAAAAAAAATCGGAAAAAATCGGAAAAAAATCGGAAAAAAAAAAAATCGGAAAAAATCGGAAAAATCGGAAAAAAATCGGGAAAAAAATCGGAAAAAATCGGGAAAAAAAAAATCGGGAAAATCGGGAAAAAAATCGGAAAAAATCGGGAAAAATCGGAAAAAAAATCGGAAAAAATCGGGAAAAAAATCGGAAAAAAAATCGGGAAAAATCGGAAAAAAAATCGGAAAAAATCGGGAAAAATCGGGAAAAATCGGAAAAAAATCGGAAAAAAATCGGAGAAAATCGGAAAAAAAATCGGAAAAAAAATCGGAAAAAATCGGAAAAAATCGGAAAAAAATCGGAAAAAATCGGGAAAAAAATCGGAAAAAAATCGGAAAAAAATCGGAAAAAAAATCGGAAAAAAAAAAAAATCGGAGAAAATCGGAAAAAAAATCGGAAAAAATCGGAAAAAAAATCGGAAAAAATCGGAAAAAATCGGAAAAAAATCGGAAAAAATCGGAAAAAAAATCGGAAAAAATCGGAAAAAAAATCGGAAAAAATCGGAAAAAAAAATCGGAAAAATCGGGAAAAAAATCGGAAAAATTCGGGAAAAATCGGAAAAAAAATCGGAAAAAATCGGAAAAATCGGGAAAAAATCGGAAAAAATCGGAAAAAATCGGGAAAAATCGGAAAAAAATCGGAAAAAAATCGGAGAAAATCGGGAAAAATCGGGAAAAAAATCGGAAAAAATCGGGAAAAATCGGAAAAAAAATCGGAAAAAATCGGAAAAAATCGGAAAAATCGGAAAAAAAATCGGAAAAAAATCGGAAAAATCGGAAAAAAAATCGGAAAAAATCGGAAAAAAAATCGGAAAAAATCGGAAAAAATCGGGAAAAAAATCGGAAAAAAATCGGAAAAAATCGGAAAAAAAAAATCGGAAAAAAATCGGAAAAAAAATCGGAAAAAAAATCGGAAAAAAATCGGAAAAAATCGGAAAAAAAATCGGAAAAAATCGGAAAAAATCGGAAAAAAATCGGAAAAAAATCGGAAAAAAAATCGGAAAAATTCGGGAAAAATCGGAAAAAAAATCGGAAAAAAATCGGAAAAATCGGAAAAAAATCGGAAAAAAAATCGGAAAAAAAATCGGGAAAAATCGGGGAAAAAAATCGGAAAAATTCGGGAAAAATCGGAAAAAAAATCGGAAAAAATCGGGAAAAAAATCGGAAAAAAATTCGGAAAAATCGGAAAAAAAAAAATCGGAAAAAATCGGGAAAAATCGGAAAAAAATCGGAAAAAAAATCGGAAAAAAAAAAAATCGGAAAAAATCGGAAAAAAAAATCGGAAAAAATCGGAAAAAAATCGGAAAAAAATCGGAAAAAAAATCGGAAAAAATCGGAAAAAAAATCGGAAAAAAATCGGAAAAAAATCGTAAAAAAAATCGGAAAAAATCGGAAAAATCGGGAAAAAAATCGGAAAAATCGGGAAAAATCGGAAAAAAAATCGGAAAAAAATCGGAGAAAATCGGAAAAAAAATCGGAAAAAATCGGAAAAAAAATCGGAAAAAATCGGGAAAAATCGGAAAAAAATCGGAAAAAATCGGAAAAAATCGGAAAAAAAATCGGAAAAAATCGGAAAAAAAATCGGAAAAAATCGGGAAAAAATCGGGAAAAAAATCGGAAAAAAATTCGGAAAAATTCGGGAAAAATCGGAAAAAAAATCGGAAAAAATCGGGAAAAATCGGAAAAAAATCGGAAAAAATCGGGAAAAATCGGGAAAAATCGGAAAAAAATCGGGAAAAAAATCGGAAAAATCGGGAAAAATCGGGAAAAAAATCGGAAAAATTCGGGAAAAATCGGAAAAAAAATCGGAAAAAATCGGAAAAATCGGAAAAATCGGAAAAAAATCGGAAAAAAATCGGAAAAAATCGGAAAAAAAATCGGAAAAAATCGGAAAAAAAATCGGAAAAAATCGGAAAAAATCGGAAAAAAAATCGGAAAAAATCGGGAAAAATCGGGAAAAAAATCGGAAAAAAAATCGGAAAAAATCGGAAAAAAAAAAAATCGGAAAAAATCGGGAAAAATCGGAAAAAAAATCGGAAAAAAATCGGAAAAATCGGAAAAATCGGAAAAAAAATCGGAAAAAATCGGAAAAATCGGGAAAAAAATCGGAAAAAATCGGAAAAAAAATCGGAAAAAATCGGAAAAAATCGGAGAAAATCGGGAAAAAAACGGGAAAAAAATCGGAAAAAATCGGAAAAAATCGGAAAAAAAATCGGAAAAAATCGGAAAAAATCGGAAAAAAAATCGAAAAAAATCGGGAAAAAAAAAATCGGAAAAAAATCGGAAAAATCGGAAAAAAAATCGGAAAAAAATCGGAAAAAATCGGAAAAAAAAAAAAAATCGGAAAAAATCGGAAAAAAAATCGGAAAAAAAAAAAATCGGAAAAAATCGGAAAAAAATCGGAAAAAATCGGAAAAATCGGGAAAAAAATCGGAAAAAAAAATCGGAAAAATCGGGAAAAATCGGAAAAAAATCGGAAAAAAATCGGAAAAAATCGGAAAAAAAATCGGGAAAAAAATCCGAAAAAATCGGAAAAAAATCGGAAAAAAAATCGGAAAAAATTCGGAAAAAATCGGAAAAAAATCGGAAAAAAATCGGAAAAAAAATCGGAAAAAATCGGAAAAAAAAAAAATCGGAAAAATTCGGGAAAAAATCGGAAAAAAATCGGAGAAAATCGGGAAAAATCGGGAAAAAAATCGGAAAAAAAAAAATCGGAAAAAATCGGAAAAATCGGAAAAAATCGGAAAAAAAATCGGAAAAAAAATCGGAAAAAATCGGAAAAAAAATCGGAAAAAAATCGGAAAAAAATCGGAAAAAAAATCGGAAAAAAATCGGAAAAAAAATCGAAAAAAAAAATCGGGAAAAATCGGAAAAAAATCGGGAAAAAAATCGGAAAAAAAATCGGAAAAAAAATCGGAAAAAATCGGAAAAAAAATCGGAAAAAATCGGAAAAAATCGGAAAAAAATCGGAAAAAAAATCGGAAAAATCGGAAAAAATCGGAAAAAAATCGGAAAAAATCGGAAAAAAATCGGAAAAAATCGGAAAAATCGGGAAAAAATCGGAAAAAAATCGGAAAAAATCGGAAAAAATCGGGAAAAATCGGAAAAAAATCGGAAAAAAATCGGAAAAATCGGAAAAAAATCGGAAAAAATCGGAAAAAAAATCGGAAAAAATCGGGAAAAAAATCGGGAAAAAAATCGGAGAAAATCGGAAAAAAAATCGGAAAAATTCGGGAAAAATCGGAAAAAAAATCGGAAAAAAAATCGGAAAAATCGGAAAAAATCGGAAAAAAAATCGGAAAAAAAATCGGGAAAAAAATCGGAAAAAAATCGGAAAAAATCGGAAAAAAAATCGGAAAAAATCGGAAAAAAAATCGGAAAAAATCGGAAAAAATCGGAAAAAAATCGGAAAAAATCGGAAAAAATCGGAAAAAAAATCGGAAAAAATCGGGAAAAAATCGGAAAAAAATCCGAAAAAATCGGGAAAAAAATCGGAAAAAATCGGAAAAATCGGAAAAAAAATCGGAAAAAAATCGGAAAAAATCGGAAAAAAAATCGGAAAAAATCGGAAAAAAAATCGGAAAAAATCGGGAAAAATCGGAAAAAAATCGGAAAAAAATCGGGAAAAATCGGAAAAAAAAAAAATCGGAAAAAATCGGGAAAAATCGGGAAAAATCGGAAAAAAATCGGGAAAAAAATCGGAGAAAATCGGGAAAAATCGGAAAAAAATCGGAAAAATTCGGGAAAAATCGGAAAAAAAATCGGAAAAAATCGGAAAAAATCGGGAAAAAAATCGGAAAAAAATCGGAAAAAAATCGGAAAAAATCGGAAAAAAAATCGGAAAAAAAAAATCGGAAAAAAAATCGGAAAAAATCGGGAAAAATCGGAAAAAAATCGGAAAAAAATCGGAAAAAAATCGGAGAAAATCGGAAAAAAAATCGGAAAAAATCGGAAAAAATCGGAAAAAAATCGGAAAAAATCGGGAAAAATCGGGAAAAAAATCGGAAAAAAATCGGAAAAAATCGGGAAAAATCGGAAAAAAATCGGAAAAAAAATCGGAAAAAAATCGGAAAAAAATCGGGAAAAAAATCGGAGAAAATCGGGAAAAAAATCGGAAAAAAATCGGAAAAAATCGGAAAAAAAATCGGAAAAAATCGGGAAAAATCGGAAAAAAATCGGGAAAAAAATCGGAGAAAATCGGAAAAAAAAAAAATCGGAAAAAATCGGAAAAAATCGGGAAAAAAATCGGAAAAAATCGGGAAAAAATCGGGAAAAAAATCGGAAAATCGGAAAAAATCGGAAAAAAATCGGAAAAAAAAAAATCGGAAAAATTCGGGAAAAATCGGAAAAAAAATCGGAAAAAATCGGAAAAAATCGGAAAAAAAATCGGAAAAAAAAAATCGGAAAAAAAATCGGAAAAAATCGGGAAAAAATCGGGAAAAAAATCGGAAAAATCGGAAAAAAAAAAAAATCGGAAAAAATCGGAAAAAAATCGGAAAAAATCGGAAAAAAATCGGAAAAAAATCGGAAAAAAATCGGAAAAAAAATTCGGAAAAAATCGGAAAAAATCGGAAAAAAAATCGGAAAAAATCGGAAAAAATCGGAAAATAAATCGGAAAAAATCGGAAAAAAATCGGAAAAAAAATCGGAAAAAAAATCGGAGAAAATCGGAAAAAAAATTCGGAAAAATTCGGGAAAAATCGGAAAAAAAATCGGAAAAAATCGGGAAAAATCGGAAAAATCGGAAAAAAATCGGGAAAAAAATCGGAGAAAATCGGGAAAAAAATCGGAAAAAAATCGGAAAAAAATCGGAAAAAATCGGAAAAAAATCGGAAAAATCGGGAAAAATCGGAAAAAATCGGAAAAAAATCGGAAAAAAATCGGAAAAAATCGGGAAAAATCGGAAAAAATCGGAAAAAAAATCGGAAAAAATCGGGAAAAAATCGGAAAAAAATCGGAGAAAAAAAAAAATCGGAAAAATCGGAAAAATCGGAAAAAAAATCGGAAAAAATCGGGAAAAATCGGAAAAAAATCGGAAAAAAAAAAAATCGGAAAAAATCGGAAAAAAAAAAAAATCGGAAAAAATCGGAAAAAAAATCGGAAAAAATCGGGAAAAAAATCGGAAAAAAATCGGAAAAAAAAAAAAAAATCGGAAAAATCGGGAAAAATCGGGAAAAAATCGGAAAAAATCGGAAAAAAATCGGAGAAAATCGGGAAAAATCGGGAAAAATCGGAAAAAAATCGGAAAAAATCGGGAAAAATCGGAAAAATCGGAAAAAAATCGGGAAAAAAATCGGAGAAAATCGGAAAAAAATCGGAAAAAATCGGAAAAAAAAAAATCGGGAAAAATCGGAAAAAAATCGGGAAAAAAATCGGAGAAAATCGGGAAAAATCGGAAAAAAATTCGGAAAAATTCGGGAAAAATCGGAAAAAAAATCGGAAAAAATCGGAAAAAATCGGAAAAAATCGGAAAAAAATCGGAAAAAAATCGGAAAAAAAATCGGAAAAAAAATCGGAAAAAAAATCGGAAAAAAATCGGAAAAAATCGGAAAAAAAAAAATCGGAAAAAAATCGGAAAAAATCGGAAAAAAATCGGAAAAAATCGGAAAAAAATCGGAAAAAAAATCGGAAAAAAATCGGAAAAATCGGGAAAAATCGGAAAAAAATCGGAAAAAAATCGGAAAAAATCGGAAAAAAAAAATCGGAAAAAATCGGAAAAAAAAAAAATCGGAAAAAATCGGGAAAAAATCGGGAAAAAAATCGGAAAAATCGGAAAAAAATCGGAAAAATTCGGAAAAATCGGAAAAAAAAAAAAAAAAAATCGGAAAAATCGGAAAAAAATCGGAAAAAAATCGGAAAAATCGGAAAAAAATCGGAAAAAATCGGAAAAAAAATCGGGAAAAATCGGAAAAAAATCGGAAAAAAATCGGAAAAAATCGGAAAAATCGGGAAAAAAATCGGAAAAAAAAAAAATCGGAAAAATCGGAAAAAAAATCGGAAAAAAATCGGAAAAATCGGGAAAAAAATCGGAAAAAATCGGAAAAAAAATCGGAAAAAATCGGAAAAAAAATCGGAAAAAATCGGAAAAAATCGGAAAAAAATCGGAAAAATCGGAAAAAATCGGAAAAAAATCGGAAAAATTCGGAAAAATCGGAAAAAAAATCGGAAAAAAATCGGAGAAAATCGGAAAAAAAATCGGAAAAAATCGGAAAAAAAATCGGGAAAAATCGGGAAAAAAATCGGAAAAAATCGGAAAAAAAATCGGAAAAAATCGGAAAAAAAATCGGAAAAAATCGGAAAAAATCGGAAAAAATCGGAAAAAAAATCGGAAAAATTCGGGAAAAATCGGAAAAAAAATCGGAAAAAATCGGAAAAATCGGAAAAAAATCGGAAAAAATCGGAAAAAAAATCGGGAAAAATCGGAAAAAAATCGGGAAAAAAATCGGAGAAAATCGGGAAAAATCGGAAAAAAATTCGGAAAAATCGGAAAAAATCGGAAAAAAAATCGGAAAAAATCGGAAAAAATCGGGAAAAATCGGAAAAAAATCGGAAAAAAATCGGAAAAAAATCGGAAAAAAAAAATCGGAAAAAATCGGAAAAAAACGGAAAAAAAAAAATCGGAAAAAATCGGAAAAAAATCGGAAAAAATCGGGAAAAATCGGGAAAAAAATCGGAAAAAATCGGAAAAAAAATCGGAAAAATTCGGGAAAAATCGGAAAAAAAATCGGAAAAAATCGGGAAAAAAAATCGGAAAAAAATCGGAAAAAATCGGAAAAAAAATCGGAAAAAATCGGAAAAAAAAATCGGAAAAAATCGGAAAAAATCGGAAAAAAATCGGAAAAAATCGGAAAAATCGGAAAAAAATCGGGAAAAAAATCGGAAAAAATCGGAAAAAATCGGGAAAAAATCGGGAAAAATCGGAAAAAAATTCGGAAAAATTCGGAAAAATCGGAAAAAAAAAATCGGAAAAAATCGGAAAAATCGGAAAAAAATCGGAAAAAAATCGGGAAAAAAATCGGAAAAAATCGGAAAAAAAATCGGAAAAAATCGGAAAAAAAATCGGAAAAAATCGGGAAAAAATCGGGAAAAAAATCGGAGAAAATCGGGAAAAATTGGAAAAAAATCGGAAAAAAATCGGAGAAAATCGGAAAAAAAATTCGGAAAAATTCGGGAAAAATCGGAAAAAAAATCGGAAAAAAAATCGGAAAAAATCGGGAAAAATCGGAAAAAAAAAAATCGGAAAAAATCGGGAAAAAAATCGGAAAAAAATCGGAAAAAAATCGGAAAAAAAATCGGAAAAAATCGGAAAAAAAATCGGAAAAAATCGGGAAAAAATCGGAAAAAAATCGGAAAAAATCGGAAAAAATCGGAAAAAAAATCGGAAAAAATCGGGAAAAAATCGGAAAAAAATCGGAGAAAATCGGGAAAAAAATTCGGAAAAATTCGGGAAAAATCGGAAAAAAAATCGGAAAAAAATCGGAAAAAATCGGAAAAAAAATCGGAAAAAATCGGAAAAAAAATCGGAAAAAATCGGGAAAAATCGGGAAAAAAATCGGAGAAAATCGGGAAAAATCGGGAAAAAAATCGGAAAAAATCGGGAAAAATCGGGAAAAATCGGAAAAAAATCGGAAAAAAATCGGAAAAAATCGGAAAAATCGGGAAAAAAATTCGGAAAAATTCGGGAAAAATCGGAAAAAAAATCGGAAAAAATCGGGAAAAATCGGGAAAAATCGGAAAAAAATCGGGAAAAAAATCGGAAAAAATCGGGAAAAAAATCGGAAAAATTCGGGAAAAAATCGGAAAAAAATCGGAAAAAATCGGGAAAAATCGGGAAAAAAATCGGAAAAAAAACGGAAAAAATCGGGAAAAATCGGAAAAAATCGGAAAAAAAATCGGAAAAAATCGGAAAAAATCGGGAAAAAAATCGGAGAAAATCGG
The DNA here is from genome assembly GCF_045791955.1 of Oncorhynchus clarkii lewisi. Taxonomy (NCBI): domain Eukaryota; kingdom Metazoa; phylum Chordata; class Actinopteri; order Salmoniformes; family Salmonidae; genus Oncorhynchus; species Oncorhynchus clarkii. The sequence continues at coordinate 99,767 of NW_027258096.1, read as the reverse complement.
AAAAAAATCGGAAAAATTCGGGAAAAATCGGAAAAAAAATCGGAAAAAATCGGGAAAAATCGGAAAAAAATCGGGAAAAAAATCGGAAAAAATCGGAAAAAAAATCGGAAAAAAAAAATCGGAAAAAAAATCGGAAAAAAAAAAATCGGGAAAAATCGGAAAAAAAAAATCGGAAAAAAAATCGGAAAAAATCGGAAAAAATCGGAAAAAATCGGAAAAAATCGGAAAAAAAATCGGAGAAAATCGGGAAAAATCGGGAAAAAAAAAATCGGAAAAAAATCGGAAAAAATCGGGAAAAATCGGGAAAAATCGGAAAAAAATCGGGAAAAAAATCGGAAAAAATCGGAAAAAAATCGGAAAAAATCGGAAAAAAAATCGGAAAAAAAAATCGGAAAAAATCGGAAAAAAATCGGAGAAAATCGGAAAAAAAATCGGAAAAATTCGGGAAAAATCGGAAAAAAAATCGGAAAAAAAAAAAAATCGGAAAAATTCGGGAAAAATCGGAAAAAAAATCGGAAAAAATCGGAAAAATCGGAAAAAAATCGGAAAAAATCGGAAAAAAAATCGGAAAAAATCGGAAAAAAAAAAAAATCGGAAAAAATCGGGAAAAAATCGGGAAAAAAATCGGAAAAAAATCGGAAAAAATCGGAAAAAAAATCGGAAAAAATCGGAAAAAAATCGGGAAAAAATCGGAGAAAATCGGGAAAAAAATCGGAAAAATTCGGGAAAAATCGGAAAAAAAAAAATCGGAAAAAAATCGGAAAAAATCGGAAAAAAAATCGGAAAAAATCGGAAAAAAAATCGGAAAAAATCGGGAAAAATCGGGAAAAAAATCGGAAAAATCGGGAAAAATCGGGAAAAAAAAAAAATCGGAAAAAATCGGAAAAATCGGAAAAAATCGGAAAAAAATCGGAAAAAAATCGGAAAAAATCGGGAAAAATCGGGAAAAAAATCGGAAAAAAAATCGGAAAAAATCGGAAAAAAAATCGGAAAAAATCGGAAAAATCGGGAAAAATCGGAAAAAAATCGGAAAAAAATCGGAGAAAATCGGAAAAAAAATTCGGAAAAATCGGAAAAATCGGAAAAAAAATCGGAAAAAATCGGGAAAAATCGGGAAAAATCGGAAAAAAATCGGGAAAAAAATCGGAGAAAATCGGAAAAAAAATCGGAAAAAATCGGGAAAAAATCGGGAAAAAAATCGGAAAAATCGGGAAAAATCGGGAAAAAAATCGGAAAAAAATCGGAAAAAATCGGGAAAAATCGGAAAAAATCGGAAAAAAAATCGGAAAAAATCGGAAAAAATCGGAAAAAAAATCGGAAAAAATCGGGAAAAAAATCGGAAAAATTCGGGAAAAATCGGAAAAAAAATCGGAAAAAATCGGGAAAAATCGGAAAAAAATCGGGAAAAAATCGGAAAAAAATCGGAAAAAAAATCGGAAAAAATCGGAAAAAATCGGGAAAAAAAAAAAAATCGGAAAAAATCGGAAAAAAATCGGGAAAAAAATCGGAAAAAATCGGAAAAAAATCGGAAAAAAAATCGGGAAAAATCGGAAAAAAAATCGGAAAAAATCGGAGAAAAATCGGAAAAAAAAAAAATCGGAAAAAATCGGAAAAAAAATCGGAAAAAATCGGGAAAAAAATCGGAAAAAAATCGGAAAAATCGGAAAAAAATCGGAAAAAAATCGGAAAAAATCGGGAAAAAAATCGGAAAAATCGGAAAAAAAAAAAATCGGAAAAAAAATCGGAAAAAAAATCGGAAAAAAAAAAATCGGAAAAAATCGGGAAAAAATCGGGAAAAAAATCGGAGAAAATCGGGAAAAATCGGGAAAAAAATCGTGAAAAAAATCGGAGAAAATCGGAAAAAAAATTCGGAAAAATTCGGGAAAAATCGGAAAAAAAATCGGAAAAAATCGGAAAAATCGGGAAAAATCGGAAAAAAATCGGGAAAAAAATCGGAAAAAATCGGGAAAAAAATCGGAAAAAATCGGAAAAAAATCGGAAAAAAATCGGAAAAAATCGGAAAAAATCGGGAAAAAAATCGGAAAAAAATCGGAAAAAATCGGAAAAATCGGAAAAAATCGGAAAAAAAAATCGGAAAAAATCGGAAAAAATCGGAAAAAAATCGGAAAAAAATCGGAAAAAAATCGGAAAAAAAATCGGAAAAATCGGAAAAAAAAAAAAATCGGAAAAAATCGGGAAAAATCGGAAAAAAATCGGGAAAAAATCGGAAAAATCGGAAAAAAAATCGGAAAAAATCGGAAAAAAAATCGGAAAAAATCGGAAAAATCGGAAAAAAATCGGAAAAAAAATCGGAGAAAATCGGGAAAAATCGGAAAAAATCGGAAAAAAAATCGGAAAAAAATCGGAAAAAAAATCGGGAAAAATCGGAAAAAAATCGGAAAAAAATCGGAAAAAATCGGAAAAAATCGGGAAAAATCGGAAAAAAATCGGGAAAAAAATCGGAAAAAATCGGAAAAAAATCGGAAAAAATCGGAAAAAAAATCGGAAAAAATCGGAAAAAAATCGGGAAAAAAATCGGAAAAAATCGGGAAAAATCGGGAAAAAAATCGGAAAAAAAAAATCGGAAAAAAAATCGGAAAAAATCGGGAAAAATCGGAAAAAAATCGGAAAAAATCGGAAAAAAAATCGGAAAAAATCGGAAAAAAAATCGGAAAAAATCGGGAAAAAAAAAAATCGGAAAAAAATCGGAGAAAATCGGAAAAAATCGGAAAAAAATCGGAAAAAATCGGAAAAAAATCGGAAAAAATCGGGAAAAAAATCGGAAAAATCGGGAAAAATCGGGAAAAAAATCGGAAAAAAACGGAAAAAATCGGGAAAAAAATCGGAAAAAATCGGAAAAAAAATCGGAAAAAATCGGAAAAAAATCGGAAAAAAATCGGAAAAAAAATCGGAAAAAAATCGGAAAAATCGGAAAAATCGGAAAAAAAATCGGAAAAAATCGGAAAAAATCGGAAAAAAATCGGGAAAAAAATCGGAAAAAAATCGGAAAAAAATCGGAAAAAATCGGAAAAAAAATCGGGAAAAAATCGGAAAAAAATCGGAAAAAAATCGGAAAAAATCGGAAAAATCGGAAAAAAATTCGGAAAAAATCGGGAAAAATCGGAAAAAAAATCGGAAAAAATCGGGAAAAATCGGGAAAAAAATCGGAAAAAAAATCGGAAAAAAAAAAAAATCGGAAAAAATCGGAAAAAAAATCGGAAAAAAATCGGAAAAAATCGGAAAAAAATCGGAAAAAATCGGAAAAAATCGGAAAAAAATTCGGAAAAATTCGGAAAATCGGAAAAAAAATCGGAAAAAAATCGGAAAAAATCGGAAAAAAAATCGGAAAAAATCTGGAAAAAAATCGGGAAAAATCGGAAAAAAATCGGAAAAAATCGGAAAAAAAATCGGAAAAAATCGGAAAAAAAATCGGAAAAAAAATCGGAAAAAATCGGAAAAAAATCGGGAAAAAAATCGGAAAAATCGGGAAAAATCGGAAAAAAAATCGGAAAAAATCGGGAAAAATCGGGAAAAAAATCGGAAAAAATCGGAAAAATCGGGAAAAATCGGAAAAAAATTGGGAAAAAAATCGGAGAAAATCGGGAAAAATCGGGAAAAAAATTCGGAAAAATTCGGGAAAAATCGGAAAAAAAATCGGAAAAAATCGGGAAAAATCGGGAAAAATCGGAAAAAAATCGGAAAAAAATCGGAGAAAATCGGAAAAAAAATCGGAAAAAATCGGAAAAAAACGGAAAAAAAATCGGAAAAAATCGGGAAAAAAATCGGAAAAAAAATCGGAAAAAAATCGGGAAAAATCGGAAAAAAATCGGAGAAAATCGGAAAAAAAATCGGAAAAAATCGGAAAAATCGGAAAAAAAATCGGAAAAAATCGGGAAAAATCGGAAAAAAATCGGAAAAAATCGGAAAAAAAATCGGAAAAAATCGGAAAAAAAATCGGAAAAAATCGGGAAAAAATCGGGAAAAAAATCGGAAAAATCGGAAAAAATCGGAAAAAAAATCGGAAAAAATCGGGAAAAAATCGGAAAAAAATCGGAAAAATCGGGAAAAAAATCGGAAAAATTCGGAAAAATCGGAAAAAAAAAAAATCGGAAAAAAATCGGAGAAAATCGGAAAAAAAAAAAATCGGAAAAAATCGGAAAAAATCGGAAAAAAAATCGGAAAAAAGCGGGAAAAAATCGGAAAAAAATCGGAAAAAATCGGGAAAAATCGGAAAAAAATCGGAAAAAAATCGGGAAAAAAATCGGAGAAAATCGGAAAAAAATTCGGAAAAATTCGGGAAAAATCGGAAAAAAAATCGGAAAAAATCGGGAAAAAATCGGGAAAAAAATCGGAGAAAATCGGGAAAAATCGGGAAAAAAATCGGAAAAAAATCGGAGAAAATCGGAAAAAAAATCGGAAAAATTCGGGAAAAATCGGAAAAAAAATCGGAAAAAATCGGGAAAAATCGGGAAAAATCGGAAAAAATCGGGAAAAAAATCGGAAAAAATCGGGAAAAAATCGGAAAAAATCGGAAAAAAAATCGGAAAAATCGGAAAAAATCGGAAAAAAAATCGGAAAAAATCGGGAAAAAATCGGGAAAAAAATCGGAGAAAATCGGGAAAAATCGGAAAAAAATCGGAAAAAAATCGGAGAAAATCGGAAAAAAAATCGGAAAAATTCGGAAAAATCGGAAAAAATCGGAAAAAAAATCGGAAAAAATCGGGAAAAAAATCGGAAAAAATTGGGAAAAAATCGGAAAAAAATCGGAAAAAATCGGAAAAAATCGGAAAAAAAATCGGAAAAAATCTGAAAAAATCGGGAAAAAATCGGAAAAAAATCGGAAAAAATCGGAAAAAAATCGGAAAAAAATCGGAAAAATCGGAAAAAAAATCGGAAAAAAATCGGAAAAAATCGGAAAAAAAATCGGAAAAAATCGGAAAAAAAATCGGAAAAAATCGGGAAAAATCGGAAAAAAATCGGAGAAAATCGGAAAAAAAATCGGAAAAAATCGGAAAAAAAATCGGAAAAAATCGGAAAAAATCGGGAAAAATCGGAAAAAAAATCGGAAAAATTCGGGAAAAATCGGAAAAAAAATCGGAAAAAATCGGAAAAATCGGAAAAAAATCGGAAAAAAATCGGGAAAAAAATCGGAGAAAATCGGGAAAAATCGGAAAAAAATCGGAAAAATTCGGGAAAAATCGGAAAAAAAAAAAAAATCGGAAAAAATCGGAAAAATCGGGAAAAATCGGAAAAAAATCGGAAAAAAATCGGAGAAAATCGGAAAAAAAATCGGAAAAAATCGGAAAAAAAATCGGAAAAAATCGGGGAAAAAATCGGGAAAAAAATCGGAGAAAATCGGGAAAAATCGGGAAAAAAATCGTGAAAAAAATCGGAGAAAATCGGAAAAAAAATTCGGAAAAATTCGGGAAAAATCGGAAAAAAAATCGGAAAAAAAAATCGGAAAAATCGGAAAAATCGGAAAAAAAATCGGAAAAAATCGGGAAAAAAATCGGAAAAAAAAAAAAAATCGGAAAAATCGGAAAAAAAATCGGAAAAAATCGGAAAAAAAATCGGAAAAAATCGGAAAAAATCGGGAAAAAAATCGGAAAAAATCGGAAAAAATCGGGAAAAAAATCGGAGAAAATCGGGAAAAAAATTCGGAAAAATTCGGGAAAAATCGGAAAAAAAATCGGAAAAAAATAGGAGAAAATCGGAAAAAAAATCGGAAAAAATCGGAAAAAAAATCGGAAAAAATCGGGAAAAATCGGGAAAAAAATCGGAGGAAATCGGGAAAAATCGGGAAAAAAATCGGAAAAAATCGGGAAAAATCGGGAAAAATCGGAAAAAAATCGGGAAAAAAATCGGAGAAAATCGGGAAAAATCGGGAAAAAAATTCGGAAAAATTCGGGAAAAATCGGAAAAAAAATCGGAAAAAATCGGGAAAAATCGGGAAAAATCGGAAAAAAATCGGAAAAAAATCGGAAAAAAAATCGGAAAAAAAATCGGAAAAAATCGGAAAAAATCGGAAAAAAAATCGGAAAAAATCGGAAAAAATCGGAAAAAAATCGGAGAAAAAAATCGGAAAAATCGGGAAAAAAATCGTGAAAAAAATCGGAGAAAATCGGAAAAAAAATTCGGAAAAATTCGGGAAAAATCGGAAAAAAAATCGGAAAAAATCGGGAAAAATCGGGAAAAATCGGAAAAAAATCGGGAAAAAAATCGTAGAAAATCGGGAAAAAAATTCGGAAAAATTCGGGAAAAAATCGGGAAAAAAATCGGAGAAAATCGGGAAAAATCGGGAAAAAAATCGTGAAAAAAAACGGAAAAAATCGGGAAAAATCGGAAAAAATCGGAAAAAAATCGGAAAAAATCGGGAAAAAATCGGGAAAAAAATCGGAGAAAATCGGGAAAAAAATTCGGAAAAATTCGGGAAAAATCGGAAAAAAAATCGGAAAAAATCGGGAAAAATCGGAAAAAAATCGGGAAAAATCGAAAAATCGGAAAAATCGGAAAAAAAATCGGAAAAAATCGGAAAAAAAATCGGAAAAAATCGGAAAAAAATCGGAAAAAAATCGGAAAAAAAATCGGAGAAAAAATCGGGAAAAATCGGAAAAAATCGGGAAAAAATCGGAAAAAAATCGGAAAAAATCGGGAAAAATCGGGAAAAAATCGGAAAAAAATCGGAAAAAATCGGGAAAAATCGGGAAAAATCGGAAAAAAATCGGGAAAAAAATCGGAGAAAATCGGAAAAAAATCGGAAAAAATCGGAAAAAAAATCGGAAAAAATCGGGAAAAAATCGTGAAAAAAATCGGAGAAAATCGGGAAAAAAATTCGGAAAAATTCGGGAAAAATCGGAAAAAAAATCGGAAAAAATCGGGAAAAATCGGGAAAAAATCGGAAAAAAATCGGGAAAAATCGGAAAAAAAATCGGAAAAAAAATCGGAAAAATCGGAAAAAAATCGGAAAAAAAATCGGAAAAAATCGGAAAAATCGGAAAAAAATCGGAAAAATCGGAAAAAAAATCGGAAAAAATCGGAAAAAAAATCGGAAAAAATCGGAAAAAATCGGAAAAAAATCGGAAAAAATCGGAAAAAATCGGAAAAAAAATCGGAAAAAATCGGAAAAAAATCGGAAAAAATCGGAGAAAAAATCGGGAAAAAAATCGGAAAAAAAAAATCGGAAAAAAAATCGGAAAAAAATCGGAAAAAAATCGGAAAAAAAATCGGAAAAAAAATCGGAAAAAAAATCGGAAAAAAAATCGGAAAAATCGGGAAAAAAATCGGAAAAAAATCGGAAAATCGGGAAAAATCGGAAAAAAATCGGAAAAAATCGGGAAAAAAAAAAATCGGGAAAAATCGGAAAAAAATCGGGGAAAAAAATCGGAAAAAATCGGGAAAAATCGGAAAAAAAATCGGAAAAATTCGGGAAAAATCGGAAAAAAAAAAAAATCGGAAAAAATCGGGAAAAATCGGAAAAATCGGAAAAAAATCGGAAAAAAAATCGGAAAAAATCGGAAAAAAAATCGGAAAAAATCGGAAAAAATCGGAAAAAAAATCGGAAAAAATCGGAAAAAATCGGGAAAAAAATCGGAGAAAATCGGGAAAAATCGGGAAAAAAATCGGAAAAAATCGGGAAAAATCGGGAAAAATCGGAAAAAAATCGGAAAAAAAATCGGAAAAAATCGGAAAAAATCGGAAAAAAAATCGGAAAAAATCGGGAAAAAATCGGGAAAAAAATCGGAGAAAATCGGGAAAAATCGGGAAAAAAATCGTGAAAAAAATCGGAGAAAATCGGAAAAAAAATTCGGAAAAATTCGGGAAAAATCGGAAAAAAAATCGGAAAAAATCGGGAAAAATCGGGAAAAATCGGAAAAAAATCGGGAAAAAAATCGTAGAAAATCGGGAAAAAAATGCGGAAAAATTCGGGAAAAAATCGGGAAAAAAATCGGAGAAAATCGGGAAAAATCGGGAAAAAAATCGTGAAAAAAATCGGAAAAAATCGGGAAAAATCGGAAAAAATCGGAAAAAAAATCGGAAAAAAAAAAAATCGGAAAAAATCGGAAAAAAATCGGAAAAATCGGGAAAAAAAAAATCGGAAAAAAATCGGAAAAATCGGAAAAAAAATCGGAAAAAATCGGAAAAAATCGGAAAAAAATCGGGAAAAAATCGGAGAAAATCGGAAAAAAAATCGGAAAAAATCGGAAAAAAAATCGGAAAAAATCGGGAAAAATCGGAAAAAAATCGGAAAAAAAATCGGAAAAAATCGGGAAAAATCGGAAAAAATCGGGAAAAAATCGGGAAAAAAATCGGAGAAAATCGGGAAAAATCGGGAAAAAATCGGAAAAAAATCGGAAAAAATCGGGAAAAATCGGAAAAATCGGAAAAAAATCGGGAAAAAAATCGGAGAAAATCGGAAAAAAATCGGAAAAAATCGGAAAAAAAATCGGGAAAAATCGGAAAAAAATCGGGAAAAAAATCGGAGAAAATCGGGAAAAATCGGGAAAAAAATTCGGAAAAATTCGGGAAAAATCGGAAAAAAAATCGGAAAAAATCGGGAAAAATCGGGAAAAAAATCGGAAAAATCGGAAAAAAAATCGGAAAAAATCGGAAAAAAAAAAAAATCGGAAAAAATCGGAAAAAAATCGGGAAAAAAATCGGAGAAAATCGGAAAAAATCGGAAAAAAATCGGGAAAAAATCGGGAAAAAAATCGGAGAAAATCGGGAAAAAAATCGGAGAAAATCGGGAAAAATCGGGAAAAAAATCGTGAAAAAAATCGGAAAAAATCGGGAAAAATCGGAAAAAATCGGAAAAAAAATCGGAAAAAATCGGGAAAAAATCGGGAAAAAAATCGGAGAAAATCGGGAAAAAAATTCGGAAAAATTCGGGAAAAATCGGAAAAAAAATCGGAAAAAATCGGGAAAAATCGGAAAAAAATCGGGAAAGAAATCGGAAAAAAATCGGAAAAAAAATCGGAAAAAATCGGAAAAAATCGGGAAAAATCGGAAAAAAATCGGAAAAAAAATCGGAGAAAATCGGGAAAAATCGGGAAAAAATCGGGAAAAAATCGGGAAAAAAATCGGAGAAAATCGGGAAAAATCGGGAAAAAGATCGTGAAAAAAATCGGAAAAAATCGGGAAAAATCGGAAAAAAATCGGGAAAAAAATCGGAGAAAATCGGAAAAAAATCGGAAAAAATCGGAAAAAAAATCGGGAAAAATCGGAAAAAAATCGGGAAAAAAATCGGAGAAAATCGGGAAAAATCGGGAAAAAAATTCGGAAAAATTCGGGAAAAATCGGAAAAAAAATCGGAAAAAATCGGGAAAAATCGGGAAAAAAATCGGAGAAAATCGGAAAAAAAATCGGAAAAAATCGGAAAAAAAATCGGAAAAAATCGGGAAAAAATCGGGAAAAAAATCGGAGAAAATCGGAAAAATTCGGAAAAAAATTCGGAAAAATTCGGGAAAAATCGGAAAAAAAATCGGAAAAAAATAGGAGAAAATCGGAAAAAAAATCGGAAAAAATCTGAAAAAAAATCGGGAAAAATCGGAAAAAAATCGGAGAAAATCGGAAAAAAAATCGGAAAAAATCGGAAAAAAAATCGGAAAAAATCGGGAAAAAATCGGGAAAAATCGGGAAAAAAATCGGAAAAATTCGGGAAAAATCGGAAAAAAAATCGGAAAAAATCGGGAAAAATCGGAAAAAAATCGGAAAAAATCGGGAAAAATCGGGAAAAATCGGAAAAAAATCGGAAAAAAATCGGAGAAAATCGGGAAAAATCGGGAAAAAAATTCGGAAAAATTCGGGAAAAATCGGAAAAAAAATCGGAAAAAATCGGGAAAAATCGGGAAAAATCGGAAAAAAATCGGAAAAAAATCGGAGAAAATCGGAAAAAAAATCGGAAAAAATCGGAAAAAAACGGAAAAAAAAAAATCGGAAAAAAAATCGGGAAAAAAATCGGAAAAAATCGGGAAAAATCGGAAAAAAATCGGAAAAAAATCGGAAAAAAAATCGGAAAAATTCGGGAAAAATCGGAAAAAAAATCGGAAAAAATCGGAAAAATCGGAAAAAAATCGGAAAAAAATCGGAAAAAAAATCGGAAAAAATCGGAAAAAAAATCGGAAAAAATCGGGAAAAAATCGGAAAAAAAATCGGAAAAAATCGGAAAAAATCGGAAAAAAAATCGGAAAAAATCGGGAAAAAATCGGAAAAAAATCGGAAAAAATCGGGAAAAAAATCGGAAAAATTCGGGAAAATCGGAAAAAAAATCGGAAAAAAATCGGGAAAAATCGGAAAAAAAATCGGAAAAAATCGGAAAAAATCGGAAAAAAAATCGGAAAAAATCGGGAAAAAAAAAAAATCGGAAAAAAATCGGAAAAAATCGGGAAAAATCGGAAAAATCGGAAAAAAATCGGAAAAAAATCGGAGAAAATCGGAAAAAAATTCGGAAAAATTCGGAAAAAATCGGAAAAAAAATCGGAAAAAATCGGGAAAAAATCGGGAAAAAAATCGGAAAAATCGGGAAAAATCGGGAAAAAAATCGGAAAAAAATCGGAGAAAATCGGAAAAAAAATTCGGAAAAATTCGGGAAAAATCGGAAAAAAAATCGGAAAAAATCGGGAAAAATCGGGAAAAATCGGAAAAAATTCGGGAAAAAAATCGGAGAAAATCGGGAAAAAATCGGAAAAAATCGGAAAAAAAATCGGGAAAAATCGGAAAAAAATCGGGAAAAAAATCGGAGAAAATCGGGAAAAATCGGGAAAAATCGGGAAAAATCGGAAAAAAATCGGGAAAAAAATCGGAGAAAATCGGAAAAAAATTCGGAAAAATTCGGAAAAAATCGGAAAAAAAATCGGAAAAAAGCGGGAAAAAATCGGGAAAAAAATCGGAGAAAATCGGGAAAAATCGGGAAAAAAATCGTGAAAAAAATCGGAGAAAATCGGAAAAAAAATTCGGAAAAATTCGGGAAAAATCGGAAAAAAAATCGGAAAAAATCGGGAAAAATCGGGAAAAATCGGAAAAAATCCGGGAAAAAAATCGGAGAAAATCGGGAAAAAATCGGAAAAAATCGGAAAAAAAATCGGGAAAAATCGGAAAAAAATCGGAAAAAAATCGGAGAAAAAAATCGGGAAAAATCGGGAAAAAAATTCGGAAAAATCGGGAAAAATCGGAAAAAAAATCGGAAAAAATCGGAAAAATCGGAAAAAAATCGGAAAAAATCGGAAAAATCGGAAAAATCGGAAAAAAATCGGAAAAAAATCGGAAAAAATCGGAAAAAAAATCGGAAAAATTCGGGAAAAATCGGAAAAAAAATCGGAAAAAATCGGGAAAAATCGGGAAAAATCGGAAAAAATCGGGAAAAAAATCGGAAAAAAATCGGAAAAATCGGAAAAAAATCGGAAAAAATCGGAAAAAAAATCGGGAAAAATCGGAAAAAAATCGGGAAAAAAATCGGAAAAAATCGGGAAAAATCGGGAAAAAAATCGGAAAAATTCGGGAAAAATCGGAAAAAAAATCGGAAAAAATCGGGAAAAAAATCGGAAAAAAATCGGAAAAAATCGGAAAAAAAATCGGAAAAAATCGGAAAAAAAATCGGAAAAAATCGGAAAAAATCGGGAAAAATCGGAAAAAAAATCGGAAAAATTCGGAAAAAAAATCGGAAAAAAAATCGGAAAAAATCGGAAAAAATCGGAAAAAAATCGGAAAAAATCGGAAAAAATCGGAAAAATCGGAAAAAAATCGGAAAAAAATCGGAGAAAATCGGGAAAAATCGGGAAAAAAATTCGGAAAAATTCGGGAAAAATCGGAAAAAAAATCGGAAAAAATCGGGAAAAATCGGGAAAAAAATCGGAAAAAATCGGGAAAAATCGGGAAAAATCGGAAAAAAATCGGGAAAAAAATCGGAGAAAATCGGGAAAAATCGGGAAAAAAATTCGGAAAAATTCGGGAAAAATCGGAAAAAAAATCGGAAAAAATCGGGAAAAATCGGGAAAAATCGGAAAAAAATCGGAAAAAAATCGGAGAAAATCGGAAAAAAAATTCGGAAAAAATCGGAAAAAAACGGAAAAAAAATCGGAAAAAAGCGGGAAAAAAATCGGAGAAAATCGGGAAAAATCGGGAAAAAAATCGGAGAAAATCGGAAAAAAAATCGGAAAAATTCGGGAAAAATCGGAAAAAAAATCGGAAAAAATCGGGAAAAAATCGGGAAAAAAATCGGAGAAAATCGGAAAAAAAATCGGAAAAAATCGGAAAAAAAATCGGAAAAAATCGGGAAAAAATCGGGAAAAAAATCGGAGAAAATCGGAAAAAATCGGAAAAAAAATCGGAAAAAATCGGGAAAAAATCGGGAAAAAAATCGGAGAAAATCGGGAAAAAAATTCGGAAAAATTCGGGTAAAATCGGAAAAAAAATCGGAAAAAAATAGGAGAAAATCGGAAAAAAAATCGGAAAAAATCGGAAAAAATCGGAAAAAAAATCGGAAAAAAGCGGGAAAAAATCGGGAAAAAAATCGGAAAAAATCGGGAAAAATCGGGAAAAATCGGAAAAAAATCGGGAAAAAAATCGGAGAAAATCGGAAAAAAATTCGGAAAAATTCGGAAAAAATCGGAAAAAAAATCGGAAAAAAGCGGGAAAAAATCGGGAAAAAAATCGGAGAAAATCGGGAAAAATCGGGAAAAAAATCGTGAAAAAAATCGGAGAAAATCGGAAAAAAAATTCGGAAAAATTCGGGAAAAATCGGAAAAAAAATCGGAAAAAATCGGGAAAAATCGGGAAAAATCGGAAAAAATTCGGGAAAAAAATCGGAGAAAATCGGGAAAAAATCGGAAAAAATCGGAAAAAAAATCGGGAAAAATCGGAAAAAAATCGGGAAAAAAATCGGAGAAAATCGGGAAAAATCGGGAAAAATCGGGAAAAATCGGAAAAAAATCGGGAAAAAAATCGGAAAAAAAATCGGAAAAAAGCGGGAAAAAATCGGGAAAAAAATCGGAGAAAATCGGGAAAAATCGGGAAAAAAATCGTGAAAAAAATCGGAGAAAATCGGAAAAAAAATTCGGAAAAATTCGGGAAAAATCGGAAAAAAAATCGGAAAAAATCGGGAAAAATCGGAAAAAAAATCGGAAAAAATCGGGAAAAAAATCGGAAAAATCGGGAAAAAATCGGAAAAAATCGGAAAAAAAAAAAATCGGAAAAATCGGAAAAAAATCGGGAAAAAAATCGGAGAAAATCGGGAAAAATCGGGAAAAATCGGGAAAAATCGGAAAAAAATCGGGAAAAAAATCGGAAAAAAAATCGGAAAAAAGCGGGAAAAAATCGGGAAAAAAATCGGAGAAAAAATCGGGAAAAATCGGAAAAAAATCGGAAAAAAATCGGAGAAAATCGGAAAAAAAATTCGGAAAAAAAATCGGGAAAAATCGGAAAAAAAATCGGAAAAAATCGGGAAAAATCGGGAAAAATCGGAAAAAAAAAATCGGGAAAAAAATCGGAGAAAATCGGGAAAAAATCGGAAAAAATCGGAAAAAAAATCGGGAAAAAAATCGGAAAAAAATCGGGAAAAAAATCGGAGAAAATCGGGAAAAATCGGAAAAAAATTCGGGAAAAAAATCGGAAAAATCGGAAAAAAAATCGGAAAAAATCGGGAAAAATCGGGAAAAAAATCGGAGAAAATCGGAAAAAAAATCGGAAAAATCGGAAAAAAATCGGAAAAAAATCGGAGAAAATCGGAAAAAAAATCGGAAAAATCGGAAAAAAAATCGGAAAAAAAATCGGAAAAAATCGGGAAAAATCGGGAAAAAATCGGAAAAAATCGGAAAAAAATCGGGAAAAAAATCGGAGAAAATCGGAAAAAAAAAAAATCGGAAAAAATCGGAAAAAAAATCGGAAAAAATCGGAAAAAAATCGGAAAAAAAATCGGAGAAAATCGGGAAAAATCGGAAAAAAATTCGGAAAAATTCGGGAAAAATCGGAAAAAAAATCGGAAAAAATCGGGAAAAAATCGGGAAAAAAATCGGAGAAAACCGGAAAAAATCGGAAAAAAAATCGGAAAAAATCGGGAAAAAATCGGAAAAAAATCGGAGAAAATCGGAAAAAAATCGGAAAAATTCGGAAAAATCGGAAAAAAAATCGGAAAAAAATAGGAGAAAATCGGAAAAAAAATCGGAAAAAATCGGAAAAAAAATCGGGAAAAATCGGAAAAAAATCGGAGAAAATCGGAAAAAAAATCGGAAAAAATCGGAAAAAAAATCGGAAAAAATCGGAAAAAAAATTGGGAAAAAAACGGAAAAAAATTCGGAAAAATTCGGGAAAAATCGGAAAAAAAATCGGAAAAAATCGGGAAAAATCGGGAAAAAAATCGGAAAAAATCGGGAAAAATCGGGAAAAATCGGAAAAAAATCGGGAAAAAAATCGGAGAAAATCGGGAAAAATCGGGAAAAAAATTCGGAAAAATTCGGGAAAAATCGGAAAAAAAATCGGAAAAAATCGGGAAAAATCGGGAAAAATCGGAAAAAAATCGGGAAAAAAATCGGAGAAAATCGGAAAAAAAATCGGAAAAAATCGGAAAAAATCGGAAAAAAAATCGGAAAAAATCGGGAAAAAATCGGAAAAAAATCGGAGAAAATCGGGAAAAATCGGGAAAAAAATCGGAAAAAAATCGGAAAAAATCGGAAAAAAAATTCGGAAAAATCGGGAAAAATCGGAAAAAAATCGGAAAAAAATCGGAAAAAATCGGGAAAAAATCGGGAAAAAATCGGAAAAAAATCGGAGAAAATCGGGAAAAATCGGGAAAAAAATCGTGAAAAAAATCGGAAAAAATCGGGAAAAATCGGGAAAAATCGGAAAAAAATCGGGAAAAAAATCGGAGAAAATCGGAAAAAAAATCGGAAAAAATCGGAAAAAAAATCGGAAAAAATCGGAAAAAATCGGGAAAAAAATCGGAGAAAATCGGAAAAAATCGGAAAAAATCGGGAAAAAAATCGGAAAAAATCGGAAAAAATCGGAAAAAATCGGAAAAAAAATCGGAAAAAATCGGGAAAAAATCGGAAAAAAATCGGAGAAAATCGGGAAAAAAATTCGGAAAAATTCGGGAAAAATCGGAAAAAAAATCGGAAAAAATCGGGAAAAATCGGAAAAAAATCGGAAAAAAATCGGAGAAAATCGGAAAAAAAATCGGAAAAAATCGGAAAAAAATCGGAAAAAAATCGGAAAAAATCGGAAAAAAAATCGGAAAAAAAAAAAATCGGAAAAAAATCGGAAAAAAAAAAAAAATCGGAAAAAATCGGGAAAAAATCGGGAAAAAAATCGGAAAAATCGGGAAAAATCGGGAAAAAAATCGGAAAAAAATCGGAGAAAATCGGAAAAAAAATTCGGAAAAAATCGGAAAAAAAATCGGAAAAAATCGGGAAAAATCGGGAAAAATCGGAAAAAAATCGGAAAAAAATCGGAAAAATCGGGAAAAATCGGGAAAAAAATTCGGAAAAATCGGAAAAAAAATCGGAAAAAAAATCGGAAAAAATCGGGAAAAATCGGAAAAAAATCGGAGAAAATCGGAAAAAAAAAAAATCGGAAAAAATCGGAAAAATCGGAAAAAATCGGAAAAAAATCGGGAAAAAAATCGGAAAAAATCGGAAAAAAAATCGGAAAAAATCGGAAAAATCGGGAAAAATCGGAAAAAAATCGGAAAAAAATCGGAGAAAATCGGAAAAAAAATCGGAAAAAATCGGAAAAAAAATCGGAAAAAATCGGGAAAAAATCGGGAAAAAAATCGGAAAAAAATCGGAGAAAATCGGGAAAAATCGGGAAAAAAATCGGAAAAAAATCGGAAAAAATCGGGAAAAATCGGGAAAAATCGGAAAAAAATCGGGAAAAAAATCGGAGAAAATCGGAAAAAATCGGAAAAAATCGGAAAAAATCGGGAAAAAAATCGGAGAAAATCGGAAAAAATCGGAAAAAATCGGGAAAAAAATCGGGAAAAAAATCGGAGAAAATCGGAAAAAATCGGAAAAAATCGGAAAAAAAATCGGAGAAAACCGGAAAAAATCGGAAAAAAAATCGGAAAAAATCGGGAAAAAATCGGGAAAAAAATCGGAGAAAATCGGGAAAAAAATTCGGAAAAATTCAGGAAAAATCGGAAAAAAAATCGGAAAAAAATCGGAAAAATCGGAAAAAAAATCGGAAAAAATCGGAAAAAAAATCGGAAAAAATCGGGAAAAAATCGGAAAAAAATCGGAGAAAATCGGGAAAAAAATTCGGAAAAATTCGGGAAAAATCGGAAAAAAAATCGGAAAAAATCGGGAAAAATCGGAAAAAAATCGGGAAAAAAATCGGAGAAAATCGGAAAAAAAATCGGAAAAAATCGGAAAAAAATCGGGAAAAAAATCGGAAAAAAATCGGGAAAAAAATCGGAGAAAATCGGAAAAAAAATCGGAAAAAATCGGAAAAAATCGGAAAAAAAAAAAATCGGAAAAAATCGGGAAAAAATCGGGAAAAAAATCGGAAAAATCGGGAAAAAATCGGAAAAAAATCGGAAAAAAATCGGGAAAAATCGGGAAAAAAATCGGAAAAAAATCGGAAAAAATCGGAAAAAATCGGGAAAAATCGGAAAAAAATCGGGAAAAAAATCGGAGAAAATCGGAAAAAAAATCGGAAAAAATCGGAAAAAAAATCGGAAAAAATCGGGAAAAAATCGGAAAAAAATCGGAGAAAATCGGGAAAAAAATTCGGAAAAATTCGGGAAAAATCGGAAAAAAAATCGGAAAAAATCGGGAAAAATCGGAAAAAAATCGGAAAAAAATCGGAGAAAATCGGAAAAAAAATCGGAAAAAATCGGAAAAAAATCGGAGAAAATCGGAAAAAAAATTCGGAAAAAATCGGAAAAAAATCGGAAAAAAAATCGGAAAAAATCGGAAAAAATCGGGAAAAAAATCGGAGAAAATCGGGAAAAATCGGGAAAAAAATCGTGAAAAAAATCGGAGAAAATCGGAAAAAAAATTCGGAAAAATTCGGAAAAATCGGAAAAAAAATCGGAAAAAATCGGGAAAAATCGGAAAAAATCGGAAAAAAAATCGGAAAAAATCGGAAAAAAAAAAATCGGAAAAAATCGGAAAAATCGGGAAAAATCGGAAAAAAATCGGGAAAAAAATCGGAAAAATCGGGAAAAATCGGAAAAAAATTCGGAAAAATTCGGGAAAAATCGGAAAAAAAATCGGAAAAAATCGGAAAAAATCGGGAAAAAAATCGGAGAAAATCGGAAAAAAAATCGGAAAAAATCGGGAAAAATCGGGAAAAATCGGAAAAAAATCGGGAAAAAAATCGGAGAAAATCGGAAAAAAAATCGGAAAAAATCGGGAAAAATCGGGAAAAATCGGAAAAAAATCGGGAAAAAAATCGGAGAAAATCGGAAAAAAAATTCGGAAAAAATCGGAAAAAAAATCGGAAAAAATCGGGAAAAAATCGGGAAAAAAATCGGAGAAAATCGTGAAAAATCGGGAAAAAAATCGTGAAAAAAATCGGAGAAAATCGGAAAAAAAATTCGGAAAAATTCGGGAAAAATCGGAAAAAAATCGGGAAAAAAATCGGAGAAAATCGGAAAAAATCGGAAAAAATCGGAAAAAAAATCGGAAAAAATCGGGAAAAAATCAGGAAAAAAATCGGAGAAAATCGGGAAAAAAATTCGGAAAAATTCGGGAAAAATCGGAAAAAAAATCGGAAAAAATCGGGAAAAATCGGAAAAAAATCGGGAAAAAAATCGGAGAAAATCGGAAAAAAAATCGGAAAAAATCGGAAAAAAAATCGGAAAAAATCGGAAAAAAATCGGGAGAAAAATCGGAGAAAATCGGAAAAAAAATTCGGAGAAAATCGGAAAAAAATCGGAAAAAAAATCGGAAAAAATCGGGAAAAAATCGGGAAAAAAATCGGAGAAAATCGGGAAAAATCGGGAAAAAAATCGTGAAAAAAATCGGAGAAAATCGGAAAAAAAATTCGGAAAAATTCGGGAAAAATCGGAAAAAAAATCGGAAAAAATCGGGAAAAATCGGGAAAAATCGGAAAAAAATCGGGAAAAAAATCGGAGAAAATCGGAAAAAAAATCGGAAAAAATCGGAAAAAAAATCGGAAAAAATCGGGAAAAATCGGGAAAAATCGGAAAAAAATCGGGAAAAAAATCGGAGAAAATCGGAAAAAAAATTCGGAAAAAATCGGAAAAAATCGGAAAAAAAATCGGAAAAAATCGGGAAAAAATCGGAAAAAAATCGGAGAAAATCGGGAAAAATCGGGAAAAAAATCGTGAAAAAAATCGGAGAAAATCGGAAAAAAAATTCGGAAAAATTCGGGAAAAATCGGAAAAAAATCGGGAAAAAAATCGGAGAAAATCGGGAAAAAATCGGGAAAAAATCGGAAAAAAATCGGAGAAAATCGGGAAAAATCGGGAAAAAAATCGGAGAAAATCGGAAAAAAAAATTCGGAAAAATTCGGGAAAAATCGGAAAAAAAATCGGAAAAAATCGGGAAAAATCGGGAAAAATCGGAAAAAAATCGGGAAAAAAATCGGAGAAAATCGGAAAAAAAATCGGAAAAAATCGGAAAAAAAATCGGAAAAAATCGGGAAAAAATCGGAAAAAAATCGGAGAAAATCGGAAAAAATCGGAAAAAATCGGGAAAAAATCGGGAAAAAAATCGGAAAAAAAATCGGAAAAAATCGGGAAAAAATCGGGAAAAAAATCGGAGAAAATCGGAAAAAATCGGAAAAAATCGGGAAAAAATCGGGAAAAAAATCGGAGAAAATCGGAAAAAATCGGAAAAAAATCGGGAAAAAAATCGGAGAAAATCGGAAAAAAAATTCGGAAAAAATCGGAAAAAATCGGAAAAAAAATCGGAAAAAATCGGGAAAAAATCGGGAAAAAAATCGGAGAAAATCGGGAAAAATCGGGAAAAAAATCGTGAAAAAAATCGGAGAAAATCGGAAAAAAAATTCGGAAAAATTCGGGAAAAATCGGAAAAAAATCGGGAAAAAAATCGGAGAAAATCGGGAAAAAATCGGGAAAAAATCGGGAAAAAAATCGGAGAAAATCGGGAAAAATCGGGAAAAAAATCGGAGAAAATCGGAAAAAAAAATTCGGAAAAATTCGGGAAAAATCGGAAAAAAAATCGGAAAAAATCGGGAAAAATCGGGAAAAATCGGAAAAAAATCGGGAAAAAAATCGGAGAAAATCGGAAAAAAAATCGGAAAAAATCGGAAAAAAAATCGGAAAAAATCGGGAAAAATCGGAAAAAAATCGGGAAAAAAATCGGAGAAAATCGGGAAAAATCGGGAAAAAAATTCGGAAAAATTCGGGAAAAATCGGAAAAAAAATCGGAAAAAATCCGGAAAAATCGGGAAAAAAATCGGAGAAAATCGGAAAAAAAATCGGAAAAAATCGGGAAAAATCGGGAAAAATCGGAAAAAAATCGGGAAAAAAATCGGAGAAAATCGGAAAAAAAATCGGAAAAAATCGGGAAAAATCGGGAAAAATCGGAAAAAAATCGGGAAAAATATCGGAGAAAATCGGAAAAAAAATTCGGAAAAAATCGGAAAAAATCGGAAAAAAAATCGGAAAAAATCGGGAAAAAATCGGGAAAAAAATCGGAGAAAATCGTGAAAAATCGGGAAAAAAATCGTGAAAAAAATCGGAGAAAATCGGAAAAAAAATTCGGAAAAATTCGGGAAAAATCGGAAAAAAATCGGGAAAAAAATCGGAGAAAATCGGGAAAAAATCGGGAAAAAAATCGGGAAAAAAATCGGAGAAAATCGGAAAAAATCGGAAAAAATCGGGAAAAAATCGGGAAAAAAATCGGAAAAAATCGGAAAAAAAATCGGAAAAAATCGGGAAAAAATCGGGAAAAAAATCGGAGAAAATCGGAAAAAATCGGGAAAAAATCGGGAAAAAAATCGGAGAAAATCGGAAAAAATCGGAAAAAATCGGGAAAAAATCGGGAAAAAAATCGGAAAAAATCGGAAAAAAAATCGGAAAAAATCGGGAAAAAATCGGAAAAAAATCGGAGAAAATCGGAAAAAATCGGAAAAAATCGGGAAAAAATCGGGAAAAAAATCGGAGAAAATCGGAAAAAATCGGAAAAAATCGGAAAAAAAATCGGAAAAAATCGGGAAAAAATCAGGAAAAAAATCGGAGAAAATCGGGAAAAAAATTCGGAAAAATTCGGGAAAAATCGGAAAAAAAATCGGAAAAAATCGGGAAAAATCGGAAAAAAATCGGGAAAAAAATCGGAGAAAATCGGAAAAAAAATCGGAAAAAATCGGAAAAAAATCGGGAAAAAAATCGGAGAAAATCGGAAAAAAAATTCGGAAAAAATCGGAAAAAAATCGGAAAAAAAATCGGAAAAAATCGGAAAAAATCGGAAAAAAATCGGAGAAAATCGGGAAAAATCGGGAAAAAAATCGTGAAAAAAATCGGAGAAAATCGGAAAAAAAATTCGGAAAAATTCTGGAAAAATCGGAAAAAAAATCGGAAAAAATCGGGAAAAATCGGGAAAAATCGGAAAAAAAATCGGAAAAAATCGGAAAAAAAATCGGAAAAAATCGGGAAAAATCGGAAAAAAATCGGGAAAAAAATCGGAGAAAATCGGAAAAAAAATTCGGAAAAAATCGGAAAAAAATCGGAGAAAATCGTGAAAAATCGGGAAAAAAATCGTGAAAAAAATCGGAGAAAATCGGAAAAAAAATTCGGAAAAATTCGGGAAAAATCGGAAAAAAATCGGGAAAAAAATCGGAGAAAATCGGGAAAAAATCGGGAAAAAAATCGGAGAAAATCGGGAAAAATCGGGAAAAAAATCGTGAAAAAAATCGGAGAAAATCGGGAAAAAATCGGGAAAAAATCGGGAAAAAAATCGGAGAAAATCGGGAAAAATCGGGAAAAAAATCGGAGAAAATCGGAAAAAAAATTCGGAAAAATTCGGGAAAAATCGGAAAAAAAATCGGAAAAAATCGGGAAAAATCGGGAAAAATCGGAAAAAATCGGGAAAAAAATCGGAGAAAATCGGGAAAAATCGGGAAAAATCGGGAAAAATCGGGAAAAAAATCGGAGAAAATCGGAAAAAAAATCGGAAAAAATCGGGAAAAATCGGGAAAAATCGGAAAAAAATCGGGAAAAAAATCGGAGAAAATCGGAAAAAAAATCGGAAAAAATCGGGAAAAATCGGGAAAAATCGGAAAAAAATCGGGAAAAAAATCGGAGAAAATCGGAAAAAAAATTCGGAAAAAATCGGGAAAAATCGGAAAAAAAATCGGAAAAAATCGGGAAAAAATCGGGAAAAAAATCGGAGAAAATCGTGAAAAATCGGGAAAAAAATCGTGAAAAAAATCGGAGAAAATCGGAAAAAAAATTCGGAAAAATTCGGGAAAAATCGGAAAAAAATCGGGAAAAAAATCGGAGAAAATCGGGAAAAAATCGGGAAAAAAATCGGGAAAAAAATCGGAGAAAATCGGGAAAAATCGGGAAAAAAATCGTGAAAAAAATCGGAAAAAATCGGGAAAAATCGGGAAAAATCGGAAAAAAAATCGGAAAAAATCGGAAAAAAAATTGGAAAAAATCGGGAAAAAATCGGGAAAAAAATCGGAGAAAATCGGAAAAAATCGGAAAAAATCGGGAAAAAATCGGGAAAAAAATCGGAGAAAATCGGAAAAAATCGGAAAAAATCGGAAAAAAAATCGGAAAAAATCGGGAAAAAATCGGGAAGAATCGGGAAAAAAATTCGGAAAAATTCGGGAAAAATCGGAAAAAAATCGGGAAAAAAATCGGAGAAAATCGGGAAAAATCGGGAAAAAAATTCGGAAAAATTCGGGAAAAATCGGAAAAAAAATCGGAAAAAATCGGGAAAAATCGGGAAAAAAATCAGAGAAAATCGGAAAAAAAATCGGAAAAAAAATCGGAAAAAATCGGGAAAAATCGGGAAAAATCGGAAAAAATCGGGAAAAATCGGGAAAAATCGGAAAAAAATCGGAGAAAATCGGGAAAAATCGGGAAAAAAATTCGGAAAAATTCGGGAAAAATCGGAAAAAAAATCGGAAAAAATCGGGAAAAATCGGGAAAAAAATCGGAGAAAATCGGAAAAAAAATCGGAAAAAATCGGAAAAAAAATCGGAAAAAATCGGGAAAAAATCGGGAAAAATCGGGAAAAATCGGGAAAAATCGGGAAAAATCGGAAAAAAATCGGGAAAAAAATCGGAGAAAATCGGGAAAAATCGGGAAAAATCGGGAAAAATCGGGAAAAATCGGAAAAATTCGGGAAAAATCGGAAAAAAAATCGGAAAAAATCGGGAAAAATCGGGAAAAAAATCGGAAAAAATCGGGAAAAATCGGAAAAAATCGGGGAAAAAATCGGAGAAAATCGGGAAAAATCGGGAAAAAAATTCGGAAAAATTCGGGAAAAATCGGAAAAAAAATCGGAAAAAATCGGGAAAAATCGGGAAAAAAATCGGAGAAAATCGGAAAAAAAATCGGAAAAAATCGGAAAAAAAATCGGAAAAAATCGGGAAAAATCGGGAAAAAAATCGGAGAAAATCGGAAAAAAAATCGGAAAAAATCGTAAAAAAAATCGGAAAAAATCGGGAAAAAATCGGGAAAAATCGGGAAAAAAATTCGGAAAAATTCGGGAAAAATCGGAAAAAAAATCGGAAAAAATCGGGAAAAATCGGGAAAAAAATCGGAAAAAATCGGGAAAAATCGGGAAAAATCGGAAAAAAATCGGGAAAAAAATCGGAGAAAATCGGGAAAAATCGGGAAAAAAATTCGGAAAAATTCGGGAAAAATCGGAAAAAAAATCGGAAAAAATCGGGAAAAATCGGGAAAAAAATCGGAGAAAATCGGAAAAAAAATCGGAAAAAATCGGAAAAAAAATCGGAAAAAATCGGGAAGAAATCGGGAAAAAAATCGGAGAAAATCGGGAAAAAAATTCGGAAAAATTCGGGAAAAATCGGAAAAAAAATCGGAAAAAATCGGGAAAAATCGGAAAAAAATCGGGAAAAAAATCGGAGAAAATCGGAAAAAAAATCGGAAAAAATCGGGAAAAAAATCGGAAAAAATCGGGAAAAATCGGAAAAAAAATCGGAAAAAATCGGAAAAAAAATCGGAAAAAATCGGGAAAAATCGGAAAAAAAAAATCGGAAAAAATCGGAAAAAAAATCGGAAAAAATCGGGAAAAATCGGAAAAAAATCGGGAAAAAAATCGGAGAAAATCGGAAAAAAATCGGAAAAAATCGGAAAAAAAATCGGAAAAAATCGGAAAAAAATCGGGAAAAAAATCGGAGAAAATCGGGAAAAAAATCGGAAAACATCGGGAAAAAATCGGGAAAAAAATCGGAGAAAATCGGAAAAAAAATCGGAAAAAATCGGGAAAAATCGGAAAAAAAT
Organism: Oncorhynchus clarkii lewisi; assembly: GCF_045791955.1. Taxonomy (NCBI): domain Eukaryota; kingdom Metazoa; phylum Chordata; class Actinopteri; order Salmoniformes; family Salmonidae; genus Oncorhynchus; species Oncorhynchus clarkii. The sequence continues at coordinate 76,372 of NW_027258096.1, read as the reverse complement.
CGGGAAAAAAATCGGAGAAAATCGGGAAAAATCGGGAAAAAAATTCGGAAAAATTCGGGAAAAATCGGAAAAAAAATCGGAAAAAATCGGGAAAAATCGGGAAAAAAATCGGAGAAAATCGGAAAAAAAATCGGAAAAAATCGGAAAAAAAATCGGAAAAAATCGGGAAAAAATCGGGAAAAATCGGGAAAAAAATTCGGAAAAATTCGGGAAAAATCGGAAAAAAAATCGGAAAAAATCGGGAAAAATCGGGAAAAATCGGAAAAAAAATCGGAAAAAATCGGGAAAAAATCGGGAAAAAAATCGGAGAAAATCGGAAAAAATCGGAAAAAAAATCGGAAAAAATCGGGAAAAATCGGGAAAAATCGGGAAAAATCGGGAAAAATCGGAAAAAAATCGGAGAAAATCGGGAAAAATCGGGAAAAAAATTCGGAAAAATTCGGGAAAAATCGGAAAAAATCGGGAAAAATCGGGAAAAAAATCGGAAAAAATCGGAAAAAATCGGGAAAAAATCGGGAAAAATCGGGAAAAAAATTCGGAAAAATTCGGGAAAAATCGGAAAAAAAATCGGAAAAAATCGGAAAAAAAATCGGAAAAAATCGGGAAAAAATCGGGAAGAATCGGGAAAAAAATTCGGAAAAATTCGGGAAAAATCGGAAAAAAAATCGGAAAAAATCGGGAAAAATCGGGAAAAAAATCGGAGAAAATCGGAAAAAAAATCGGAAAAAATCGGAAAAAAAATCGGAAAAAATCGGGAAAAAATCGGGAAAAATCGGGAAAAAAATTCGGAAAAATTCGGGAAAAATCGGAAAAAAAATCGGAAAAAATCGGGAAAAATCGGGAAAAAAATCGGAGAAAATCGGAAAAAATCGGAAAAAAAAATCGGAAAAAATCGGGAAAAATCGGGAAAAATCGGAAAAAATCGGGAAAAATCGGGAAAAATCGGAAAAAATCGGGAAAAATCGGAAAAAAAATCGGAAAAAATCGGAAAAAAAATCGGAAAAAATCGGGAAAAAATCGGGAAAAAAATTCGGAAAAATTCGGGAAAAATCGGAAAAAAAATCGGAAAAAATCGGGAAAAATCGGAAAAAAAATCGGGAAAAAAATCGGAGAAAATCGGAAAAAAATCGGAAAAAATCGTAAAAAAAATCGGAGAAAATCGGGAAAAATCGGGAAAAAAATTCGGAAAAATTCGGGAAAAATCGGAAAAAAAATCGGAAAAAATCGGGAAAAATCGGGAAAAATCGGGAAAAAAATCGGAGAAAATCGGAAAAAAAATCGGAAAAAATCGAAAAAAAAATCGGAAAAAATCGGGAAAAAATCGGGAAAAAAATCGGAGAAAATCGGGAAAAAAATTCGGAAAAATTCGGGAAAAATCGGAAAAAAAATCGGAAAAAAATAGGAGAAAATCGGAAAAAAAATCGGAAAAAATCGGAAAAAAAATCGGAAAAAATCGGGAAAAAATCGGGAAAAAAATCGGAAAAATTCGGGAAAAATCGGAAAAAAAATCGGGAAAAATCGGGAAAAATCGGGAAAAATCGGGAAAAAAATCGGAGAAAATCGGAAAAAAAATCGGAAAAAATCGAAAAAAAAATCGGAAAAAATCGGGAAAAAATCGGGAAAAAAATCGGAGAAAATCGGGAAAAAAATTCGGAAAAATTCGGGAAAAATCGGAAAAAAAATCGGAAAAAAATAGGAGAAAATCGGAAAAAAAATCGGAAAAAATCGGAAAAAAAATCGGAAAAAATCGGGAAAAAATCGGGAAAAAAATCGGAAAAATTCGGGAAAAATCGGAAAAAATCGGGAAAAATCGGGAAAAAAATCGGAAAAAATCGGAAAAAATCGGGAAAAAATCGGGAAAAATCGGGAAAAAAATTCGGAAAAATTCGGGAAAAATCGGAAAAAAAATCGGAAAAAATCGGGAAAAATCGGGAAAAAAATCGGAAAAAATCGGGAAAAATCGGGAAAAATCGGAAAAAAATCGGGAAAAAAATCGGAGAAAATCGGGAAAAATCGGGAAAAAAATTCGGAAAAATTCGGGAAAAATCGGAAAAAAAATCGGAAAAAATCGGGAAAAATCGGGAAAAAAATCGGAGAAAATCGGAAAAAAAATCGGAAAAAATCGGAAAAAAAATCGGAAAAAATCGGGAAAAAATCGGGAAAAAAATCGGAGAAAATCGGGAAAAAAATTCGGAAAAATTCGGGAAAAATCGGAAAAAAAATCGGAAAAAATCGGGAAAAATCGGAAAAAAATCGGGAAAAAAATCGGAGAAAATCGGAAAAAAATCGGAAAAAATCGGAAAAAAAATCGGAAAAAATCGGGAAAAAATCGGGAAAAAAATCGGAGAAAATCGGGAAAAAAATCGGAAAACATCGGGAAAAAATCGGGAAAAAAATCGGAGAAAATCGGAAAAAAAATCGGAAAAAATCGGGAAAAATCGGGAAAAATCGGAAAAAAATCGGGAAAAATCGGAAAAAAAATCGGAAAAAATCGGGAAAAATCGGGAAAAATCGGGAAAAATCGGAAAAATTCGGGAAAAATCGGAAAAAAAATCGGAAAAAATCGGGAAAAATCGGGAAAAAAATCGGAAAAAATCGGAAAAAATCGGGAAAAATCGGGAAAAATCGGAAAAATTCGGGAAAAATCGGAAAAAAAATCGGAAAAAATCGGGAAAAATCGGGAAAAAAATCGGAGAAAATCGGAAAAAAATCGGAAAAAATCGTAAAAAAAATCGGAGAAAATCGGGAAAAATCGGGAAAAAAATTCGGAAAAATTCGGGAAAAATCGGAAAAAAAATCGGAAAAAATCGGGAAAAATCGGGAAAAATCGGGAAAAAAATCGGAGAAAATCGGAAAAAAAATCGGAAAAAATCGAAAAAAAAATCGGAAAAAATCGGGAAAAAATCGGGAAAAAAATCGGAGAAAATCGGAAAAAAAATCGGAAAAAATCGGGAAAAAATCGGGAAAAAAATCGGAGAAAATCGGGAAAAAAATCGGAAAACATCGGGAAAAAATCGGGAAAAAAATCGGAGAAAATCGGAAAAAAAATCGGAAAAAATCGGGAAAAATCGGGAAAAATCGGAAAAAAATCGGGAAAAAAATCGGAGAAAATCGAGAAAAATCGGGAAAAAAATTCGGAAAAATTCGGGAAAAATCGGAAAAAAAATCGGAAAAAATCGGGAAAAATCGGGAAAAAAATCGGAGAAAATCGGAAAAAAAATCGGAAAAAATCGGAAAAAAAATCGGAAAAAATCGGGAAAAAATCGGGAAGAATCGGGAAAAAAATTCGGAAAAATTCGGGAAAAATCGGAAAAAAAATCGGAAAAAATCGGGAAAAATCGGGAAAAAAATCGGGAAAAATCGGGAAAAAAATCGGAGAAAATCGGAAAAAATCGGAAAAAAAATTCGGAAAAATTCGGGAAAAATCGGAAAAAAAATCGGAAAAAATCGGGAAAAATCGGAAAAAAATCGGAAAAAATCGGAAAAAAAATCGGAAAAAATCGGGAAAAAATCGGGAAAAAAATTCGGAAAAATTCGGGAAAAATCGGAAAAAAAATCGGAAAAAATCGGGAAAAATCGGAAAAAAAATCGGAAAAAATCGGAAAAAAAATCGGAAAAAATCGGGAAAAATCGGGAAAAAAATCGGAGAAAATCGGAAAAAAAATCGGAAAAAATCGGAAAAAAAATCGGAAAAAATCGGGAAAAAATCGGGAAGAATCGGGAAAAAAATTCGGAAAAATTCGGGAAAAATCGGAAAAAAAATCGGAAAAAATCGGGAAAAATCGGGAAAAAAATCGGGAAAAATCGGGAAAAAAATCGGAGAAAATCGGAAAAAATCGGAAAAAAAATTCGGAAAAATTCGGGAAAAATCGGAAAAAAAATCGGAAAAAATCGGGAAAAATCGGAAAAAAATCGGAAAAAATCGGAAAAAAAATCGGAAAAAATCGGGAAAAAATCGGGAAAAAAATTCGGAAAAATTCGGGAAAAATCGGAAAAAAAATCGGAAAAAATCGGGAAAAATCGGAAAAAAAATCGGAAAAAATCGGAAAAAAAATCGGAAAAAATCGGGAAAAAATCGGGAAAAAAATTCGGAAAAATTCGGGAAAAATCGGAAAAAAAATCGGAAAAAATCGGGAAAAATCGGAAAAAAAATCGGGAAAAAAATCGGAGAAAATCGGAAAAAAATCGGAAAAAATCGGAAAAAAAATCGGAGAAAATCGGGAAAAATCGGGAAAAAAATTCGGAAAAATTCGGGAAAAATCGGAAAAAAAATCGGAAAAAATCGGGAAAAATCGGGAAAAATCGGGAAAAAAATCGGAGAAAATCGGAAAAAAAATCGGAAAAAATCGAAAAAAAAATCGGAAAAAATCGGGAAAAAATCGGGAAAAAAATCGGAGAAAATCGGGAAAAAAATTCGGAAAAATTCGGGAAAAATCGGAAAAAAAATCGGAAAAAAATAGGAGAAAATCGGAAAAAAAATCGGAAAAAATCGGAAAAAAAATCGGAAAAAATCGGGAAAAAATCGGGAAAAAAATCGGAGAAAATCGGAAAAAATCGGAAAAAAAATCGGAAAAAATCGGGAAAAATCGGGAAAAATCGGAAAAAATCGGGAAAAATCGGGAAAAATCGGAAAAAAATCGGAGAAAATCGGGAAAAATCGGGAAAAAAATTCGGAAAAATTCGGGAAAAATCGGAAAAAAAATCGGAGAAAATCGGAAAAAAAATCGGAAAAAATCGGAAAAAAAATCGGAAAAAATCGGGAAAAAATCGGGAAAAATCGGGAAAAAAATTCGGAAAAATTCGGGAAAAATCGGAAAAAAAATCGGAAAAAATCGGGAAAAATCGGGAAAAAAATCGGAAAAAATCGGGAAAAATCGGGAAAAATCGGAAAAAAATCGGGAAAAAAATCGGAGAAAATCGGGAAAAATCGGGAAAAAAATTCGGAAAAATTCGGGAAAAATCGGAAAAAAAATCGGAAAAAATCGGGAAAAATCGGGAAAAAAATCGGAGAAAATCGGAAAAAAAATCGGAAAAAATCGGAAAAAAAATCGGAAAAAATCGAAAAAAAAATCGGAAAAAATCGGGAAAAAATCGGGAAAAAAATTCGGAAAAATTCGGGAAAAATCGGAAAAAAAATCGGAAAAAATCGGGAAAAATCGGAAAAAAAATCGGGAAAAAAATCGGAGAAAATCGGAAAAAAATCGGAAAAAATCGGAAAAAAAATCGGAGAAAATCGGGAAAAATCGGGAAAAAAATTCGGAAAAATTCGGGAAAAATCGGAAAAAAAATCGGAAAAAATCGGGAAAAATCGGGAAAAATCGGGAAAAAAATCGGAGAAAATCGGAAAAAAAATCGGAAAAAATCGAAAAAAAAATCGGAAAAAATCGGGAAAAAATCGGGAAAAAAATCGGAGAAAATCGGGAAAAAAATTCGGAAAAATTCGGGAAAAATCGGAAAAAAAATCGGAAAAAAATAGGAGAAAATCGGAAAAAAAATCGGAAAAAATCGGAAAAAAAATCGGAAAAAATCGGGAAAAAATCGGGAAAAAAATCGGAGAAAATCGGAAAAAATCGGAAAAAAAATCGGAAAAAATCGGGAAAAATCGGGAAAAATCGGAAAAAATCGGGAAAAATCGGGAAAAATCGGAAAAAAATCGGAGAAAATCGGGAAAAATCGGGAAAAAAATTCGGAAAAATTCGGGAAAAATCGGAAAAAAAATCGGAAAAAATCGGGAAAAATCGGGAAAAAAATCGGAGAAAATCGGAAAAAAAATCGGAAAAAATCGGAAAAAAAATCGGAAAAAATCGGGAAAAAATCGGGAAAAATCGGAAAAAATCGGGAAAAATCGGGAAAAATCGGAAAAAAATCGGGAAAAAAATCGGAGAAAATCGGGAAAAATCGGGAAAAATCGGGAAAAATCGGGAAAAATCGGAAAAATTCGGGAAAAATCGGAAAAAAAATCGGAAAAAATCGGGAAAAATCGGGAAAAAAATCGGAAAAAATCGGGAAAAATCGGAAAAAAATCGGGAAAAAAATCGGAGAAAATCGGGAAAAATCGGGAAAAAAATTCGGAAAAATTCGGGAAAAATCGGAAAAAAAATCGGAAAAAATCGGGAAAAATCGGGAAAAAAATCGGAGAAAATCGGAAAAAAAATCGGAAAAAATCGGAAAAAAAATCGGAAAAAATCGGGAAAAAATCGGGAAAAATCGGGAAAAAAATTCGGAAAAATTCGGGAAAAATCGGAAAAAAAATCGGAAAAAATCGGGAAAAATCGGGAAAAAAATCGGAAAAAATCGGGAAAAATCGGGAAAAATCGGAAAAAAATCGGGAAAAAAATCGGAGAAAATCGGGAAAAATCGGGAAAAAAATTCGGAAAAATTCGGGAAAAATCGGAAAAAAAATCGGAAAAAATCGGGAAAAATCGGGAAAAAAATCGGAGAAAATCGGAAAAAAAATCGGAAAAAATCGGAAAAAAAATCGGAAAAAATCGGGAAAAAATCGGGAAAAAAATCGGAGAAAATCGGGAAAAAAATTCGGAAAAATTCGGGAAAAATCGGAAAAAAATCGGAAAAAATCGGGAAAAATCGGAAAAAAATCGGGAAAAAAATCGGAGAAAATCGGAAAAAAAATCGGAAAAAATCGGGAAAAAAATCGGAAAAAATCGGGAAAAATCGGAAAAAAAATCGGAAAAAATCGGAAAAAAAATCGGAAAAAATCGGGAAAAAATCGGGAAAAAAATTCGGAAAAATTCGGGAAAAATCGGAAAAAAAATCGGGAAAAATCGGAAAAAAATCGGGAAAAAAATCGGAGAAAATCGGAAAAAAATCGGAAAAAATCGGAAAAAAAATCGGAAAAAATCGGGAAAAAATCGGGAAAAAAATCGGAGAAAATCGGGAAAAAAATCGGAAAACATCGGGAAAAAATCGGGAAAAAAATCGGAGAAAATCGGAAAAAAAATCGGAAAAAATCGGGAAAAATCGGGAAAAATCGGAAAAAAATCGGGAAAAAAATCGGAGAAAATCGGGAAAAATCGGGAAAAAAATTCGGAAAAATTCGGGAAAAATCGGAAAAAAAATCGGAAAAAATCGGGAAAAATCGGGAAAAAAATCGGAGAAAATCGGAAAAAAAATCGGAAAAAATCGGAAAAAAAATCGGAAAAAATCGGGAAAAAATCGGGAAAAATCGGGAAAAAAATTCGGAAAAATTCGGGAAAAATCGGAAAAAAAATCGGAAAAAATCGGGAAAAATCGGGAAAAAAATCGGAAAAAATCGGGAAAAATCGGGAAAAATCGGAAAAAAAATCGGAAAAAATCGGGAAAAAATCGGGAAAAAAATCGGAGAAAATCGGAAAAAATCGGAAAAAAAATCTGAAAAAATCGGGAAAAATCGGGAAAAATCGGAAAAAATCGGGAAAAATCGGGAAAAATCGGAAAAAAATCGGAGAAAATCGGGAAAAATCGGGAAAAAAATTCGGAAAAATTCGGGAAAAATCGGAAAAAAAATCGGAAAAAATCGGGAAAAATCGGGAAAAAAATCGGAAAAAATCGGAAAAAATCGGGAAAAAATCGGGAAAAATCGGGAAAAAAATTCGGAAAAATTCGGGAAAAATCGGAAAAAAAATCGGAAAAAATCGGGAAAAATCGGGAAAAAAATCGGAAAAAATCGGGAAAAATCGGGAAAAATCGGAAAAAAATCGGGAAAAAAATCGGAGAAAATCGGGAAAAATCGGGAAAAAAAATCGGAAAAATTCGGGAAAAATCGGAAAAAAAATCGGAAAAAATCGGGAAAAATCGGGAAAAAAATCGGAGAAAATCGGAAAAAAAATCGGAAAAAATCGGAAAAAAAATCGGAAAAAATCGGGAAAAAATCGGGAAAAAAATCGGAGAAAATCGGGAAAAAAATTCGGAAAAATTCGGGAAAAATCGGAAAAAAAATCGGAAAAAATCGGGAAAAATCGGAAAAAAATCGGGAAAAAAATCGGAGAAAATCGGAAAAAAATCGGAAAAAATCGGAAAAAAAATCGGAAAAAATCGGGAAAAAATCGGGAAAAAAATCGGAGAAAATCGGGAAAAAAATCGGAAAACATCGGGAAAAAATCGGGAAAAAAATCGGAGAAAATCGGAAAAAAAATCGGAAAAAATCGGGAAAAATCGGGAAAAATCGGAAAAAAATCGGGAAAAATCGGAAAAAAAATCGGAAAAAATCGGGAAAAATCGGGAAAAATCGGGAAAAATCGGAAAAATTCGGGAAAAATCGGAAAAAAAATCGGAAAAAATCGGAAAAAAATCGGGAAAAAAATCGGAGAAAATCGGGAAAAATCGGGAAAAAAATTCGGAAAAATTCGGGAAAAATCGGAAAAAAAATCGGAAAAAATCGGGAAAAATCGGGAAAAAAATCGGAGAAAATCGGAAAAAAAATCGGAAAAAATCGGAAAAAAAATCGGGAAAAATCGGGAAAAATCGGAAAAAAATCGGGAAAAAAATCGGAGAAAATCGGGAAAAATCGGGAAAAAAATTCGGAAAAATTCGGGAAAAATCGGAAAAAAAATCGGAAAAAATCGGGAAAAATCGGGAAAAAAATCGGAGAAAATCGGAAAAAAAATCGGAAAAAATCGGAAAAAAAATCGGAAAAAATCGGGAAAAAATCGGGAAAAAAATCGGAGAAAATCGGGAAAAAAATTCGGAAAAATTCGGGAAAAATCGGAAAAAAAATCGGAAAAAATCGGGAAAAATCGGAAAAAAATCGGGAAAAAAATCGGAGAAAATCGGAAAAAAATCGGAAAAAATCGGAAAAAAAATCGGAAAAAATCGGGAAAAAATCGGGAAAAAAATCGGAGAAAATCGGGAAAAAAATCGGAAAACATCGGGAAAAAATCGGGAAAAAAATCGGAGAAAATCGGAAAAAAAATCGGAAAAAATCGGGAAAAATCGGAAAAAAATCGGGAAAAAAATCGGAGAAAATCGGAAAAAAAATTCGGAAAAAATCGGAAAAAAATCGGAAAAAAAATCGGAAAAAATCGGGAAAAAATCGGGAAAAAAATCGGAGAAAATCGGGAAAAATCGGGAAAAAAATCGTGAAAAAAATCGGAAAAAAAATTCGGAAAAATTCGGGAAAAATCGGAAAAAAAATCGGAAAAAATCGGAAAAAAACGGGAAAAATCGGAAAAAAATCGGGAAAAAAATCGGAGAAAATCGGAAAAAAAATCGGAAAAAATCGGAAAAAAAATCGGAAAAAATCGGGAAAAAATCGGGAAAAAAATCGGAGAAAATCGGAAAAAATCGGGAAAAATCGGAAAAAATCGGGAAAAATCGGGAAAAATCGGAAAAAAATCGGAGAAAATCGGGAAAAATCGGGAAAAAAATTCGGAAAATTCGGGAAAAATCGGAAAAAAAATCGGAAAAAATCGGAAAAAAAATCGGAAAAAATCGGAAAAAAAATCGGAAAAAATCGGGAAAAAATCGGGAAAAATCGGGAAAAAAATTCGGAAAAATTCGGGAAAAATCGGAAAAAAAATCGGAAAAAATCGGGAAAAATCGGGAAAAAAATCGGAAAAAATCGGGAAAAATCGGAAAAAAATCGGGAAAAAAATCGGAGAAAATCGGGAAAAATCGGGAAAAAAATCGTGAAAAAAATCGGAAAAAATCGGGAAAAATCGGGAAAAATCGGAAAAAAATCGGGAAAAAAATCGGAGAAAATCGGAAAAAAAATCGGAAAAAATCGGAAAAAAAATCGGAAAAAATCGGGAAAAAATCGGGAAAAAAATCGGAGAAAATCGGGAAAAAAATTCGGAAAAATTCGGGAAAAATCGGAAAATAATCGGAAAAAATCGGGAAAAATCGGAAAAAAATCGGGAAAAAAATCGGAGAAAATCGGAAAAAAAATCGGAAAAAATCGGGAAAAAAATCGGAAAAAATCGGGAAAAATCGGAAAAAAAATCGGAAAAAATCGGAAAAAAAATCGGAAAAAATCGGGAAAAAATCGGGAAAAAAATTCGGAAAAATTCGGGAAAAATCGGAAAAAAAATCGGAAAAAATCGGGAAAAATCGGAAAAAAATCGGGAAAAAAATCGGAGAAAATCGGAAAAAAAATCGGAAAAAATCGGAAAAAAAATCGGAAAAAATCGGGAAAAAATCGGGAAAAAAATCGGAGAAAATCGGGAAAAAAATCGGAAAACATCGGGAAAAAATCGGGAAAAAAATCGGAGAAAATCGGAAAAAAAATCGGAAAAAATCGGGAAAAATCGGGAAAAATCGGAAAAAAATCGGGAAAAAAATCGGAGAAAATCGGGAAAAATCGGGAAAAAAATTCGGAAAAATTCGGGAAAAATCGGAAAAAAAATCGGAAAAAATCGGGAAAAATCGGGAAAAAAATCGGAGAAAATCGAAAAAAAATCGGAAAAAATCGGAAAAAAAATCGGAAAAAATCGGGAAAAAATCGGGAAGAATCGGGAAAAAAATTCGGAAAAATTCGGGAAAAATCGGAAAAAAAATCGGAAAAAATCGGGAAAAATCGGGAAAAAAATCGGAGAAAATCGGAAAAAAAATCGGAAAAAATCGGAAAAAAAATCGGAAAAAATCGGGAAAAATCGGGAAAAAAATTCGGAAAAATTCGGGAAAAATCGGAAAAAAAATCGGAAAAAATCGGGAAAAATCGGGAAAAAAATCGGAAAAAATCGGGAAAAATCGGGAAAAAAATCGGAAAAAATCGGGAAAAATCGGAAAAAAAATCGGAAAAAATCGGGAAAAATCGGGAAAAAAATCGGAAAAAATCGGGAAAAATCGGGAAAAATCGGAAAAAAAATCGGAAAAAATCGGGAAAAAATCGGGAAAAAAATCGGAGAAAATCGGAAAAAATCGGAAAAAAAATCGGAAAAAATCGGGAAAAATCGGGAAAAATCGGAAAAAAAATCGGAAAAAATCGGGAAAAATCGGGAAAAAAATCGGAAAAAATCGGGAAAAATCGGGAAAAATCGAAAAAAAATCGGAAAAAATCGGGAAAAATCGGGAAAAAAATCGGAGAAAATCGGAAAAAAAATCGGAAAAAATCGGAAAAAAAATCGGAAAAAATCGGGAAAAAATCGGGAAAAAAATCGGAGAAAATCGGGAAAAAAATTCGGAAAAATTCGGGAAAAATCGGAAAAAAAATCGGAAAAAATCGGGAAAAATCGGAAAAAAATCGGGAAAAAAATCGGAGAAAATCGGAAAAAAAATCGGAAAAAATCGGGAAAAAAATCGGAAAAAATCGGGAAAAATCGGAAAAAAAATCGGAAAAAATCGGAAAAAAAATCGGAAAAAATCGGGAAAAAATCGGGAAAAAAATTCGGAAAAATTCGGGAAAAATCGGAAAAAAAATCGGAAAAAATCGGGAAAAATCGGAAAAAAATCGGGAAAAAAATCGGAGAAAATCGGGAAAAAAATCGGAAAACATCGGGAAAAAATCGGGAAAAAAATCGGAGAAAATCGGAAAAAAAATCGGAAAAAATCGGGAAAGATCGGGAAAAATCGGGAAAAATCGGAAAAAAATCGGAAAAAAAATCGGAAAAAATCGGGAAAAATCGGGAAAAAAATCGGAGAAAATCGGAAAAAAAATCGGAAAAAATCGGAAAAAAAATCGGAAAAAATCGGGAAAAAATCGGGAAAAATCGGGAAAAAAATTCGGAAAAATTCGGGAAAAATCGGAAAAAAAATCGGAAAAAATCGGGAAAAATCGGGAAAAAAATCGGAAAAAATCGGGAAAAATCGGGAAAAATCGGAAAAAAAATCGGAAAAAATCGGGAAAAAATCGGGAAAAAAATCGGAGAAAATCGGAAAAAATCGGAAAAAAAATCGGAAAAAATCGGGAAAAATCGGGAAAAATCGGGAAAAATCGGGAAAAAAATCGGAGAAAATCGGAAAAAAAATCGGAAAAAATCGGAAAAAAAATCGGAAAAAATCGGGAAAAAATCGGGAAAAAAATCGGAGAAAATCGGGAAAAAAATTCGGAAAAATTCGGGAAAAATCGGAAAAAAAATCGGAAAAAATCGGGAAAAATCGGAAAAAAATCGGGAAAAAAATCGGAGAAAATCGGAAAAAAAATCGGAAAAAATCGGGAAAAAAATCGGAAAAAATCGGGAAAAATCGGAAAAAAAATCGGAAAAAATCGGGAAAAAAATTCGGAAAAATTCGGGAAAAATCGGAAAAAAAATCGGAAAAAATCGGGAAAAATCGGAAAAAAATCGGGAAAAAAATCGGAGAAAATCGGGAAAAAAATCGGAAAACATCGGGAAAAAATCGGGAAAAAAATCGGAGAAAATCGGAAAAAAAATCGGAAAAAATCGGGAAAGATCGGGAAAAATCGGGAAAAAATCGGGAAAAAAATCGGAGAAAATCGGGAAAAATCGGGAAAAAAATCGGAAAAAATCGGGAAAAATCGGGAAAAATCGGAAAAAAATCGGGAAAAAAATCGGAGAAAATCGGGAAAAATCGGGAAAAAAATTCGGAAAAATTCGGGAAAAATCGGAAAAAAAATCGGAAAAAATCGGGAAAAATCGGGAAAAATCGGAAAAAAATCGGGAAAAAATCGGGAAGAATCGGAAAAAAATTCGGAAAAATTCGGGAAAAATCGGAAAAGAAATCGGAAAAAATCGGGAAAAATCGGGAAAAAAATCGGAGAAAATCGGAAAAAAAATCGGAAAAAATCGGAAAAAAAATCGGAAAAAATCGGGAAAAAATCGGGAAAAATCGGGAAAAAAATTCGGAAAAATTCGGGAAAAATCGGAAAAAAAATCGGAAAAAATCGGGAAAAATCGGAAAAAAATCGGGAAAAAAATCGGAGAAAATCGAAAAAAAAATCGGAAAAAATCGGGAAAAAAATCGGAAAAAATCGGGAAAAATCGGAAAAAAAATCGGAAAAAATCGGAAAAAAAATCGGAAAAAATCGGGAAAAAATCGGGAAAAAAATTCGGAAAAATTCGGGAAAAATCGGAAAAAAAATCGGAAAAAATCGGGAAAAATCGGAAAAAAATCGGGAAAAAAATCGGAGAAAATCGGGAAAAAAATCGGAAAACATCGGGAAAAAATCGGGAAAAAAATCGGAGAAAATCGGAAAAAAAATCGGAAAAAATCGGGAAAGATCGGGAAAAATCGGGAAAAAATCGGGAAAAAAATCGGAGAAAATCGGGAAAAATCGGGAAAAAATTCGGAAAAAATCGGGAAAAATCGGGAAAAATCGGAAAAAAATCGGGAAAAAAATCGGAGAAAATCGGGAAAAATCGGGAAAAAAATTCGGAAAAATTCGGGAAAAATCGGAAAAAAAATCGGAAAAAATCGGGAAAAATCGGGAAAAATCGGAAAAAAATCGGGAAAAAATCGGGAAGAATCGGGAAAAAAATTCGGAAAAATTCGGGAAAAATCGGAAAAGAAATCGGAAAAAATCGGGAAAAATCGGGAAAAAAATCGGAGAAAATCGGAAAAAAAATCGGAAAAAATCGGAAAAAAAATCGGAAAAAATCGGGAAAAAATCGGGAAAAATCGGGAAAAAAATTCGGAAAAATTCGGGAAAAATCGGAAAAAAAATCGGAAAAAATCGGGAAAAATCGGGAAAAAAATCGGAAAAAATCGGGAAAAATCGGGAAAAATCGGAAAAAAAATCGGAAAAAATCGGGAAAAAATCGGGAAAAAAATCGGAGAAAATCGGAAAAAATCGGAAAAAAAATCGGGAAAAATCGGGAAAAATCGGGAAAAATCGGAAAAAATCGGGAAAAATCGGGAAAAATCGGAAAAAAATCGGAGAAAATCGGGAAAAATCGGGAAAAAAATTCGGAAAAATTCGGGAAAAATCGGAAAAAAAATCGGAAAAAATCGGGAAAAATCGGGAAAAAAATCGGAAAAAATCGGGAAAAATCGGGAAAAATCGGAAAAAAATCGGAAAAAAAATCGGAAAAAATCGGGAAAAATCGGGAAAAAAATCGGAGAAAATCGGAAAAAAAATCGGAAAAAATCGGAAAAAAAATCGGAAAAAATCGGGAAAAAATCGGGAAAAAAATCGGAGAAAATCGGGAAAAAAATTCGGAAAAATTCGGGAAAAATCGGAAAAAAAATCGGAAAAAATCGGGAAAAATCGGAAAAAAATCGGGAAAAAAATCGGAGAAAATCGGAAAAAAAATCGGAAAAAATCGGAAAAAAAATCGGAAAAAATCGGGAAAAAATCGGGAAAAAAATTCGGAAAAATTCGGGAAAAATCGGAAAAAAAATCGGAAAAAATCGGGAAAAATCGGAAAAAAATCGGGAAAAAAATCGGAGAAAATCGGAAAAAAATCGGAAAAAATCGGAAAAAAAATCGGAAAAAATCGGGAAAAAATCGGGAAAAAAATCGGAGAAAATCGGGAAAAAAATCGGAAAACATCGGGAAAAAATCGGGAAAAAAATCGGAGAAAATCGGAAAAAAAATCGGAAAAAATCGGGAAAAAAATCGGAGAAAATCGGGAAAAAAATCGGAAAACATCGGGAAAAAATCGGGAAAAAAATCGGAGAAAATCGGAAAAAAAATCGGAAAAAATCGGGAAAGATCGGGAAAAATCGGGAAAAAATCGGGAAAAAAATCGGAGAAAATCGGGAAAAATCGGGAAAAAATTCGGAAAAAATCGGGAAAAATCGGGAAAAATCGGAAAAAAATCGGGAAAAAAATCGGAGAAAATCGGGAAAAATCGGGAAAAAAATTCGGAAAAATTCGGGAAAAATCGGAAAAAAAATCGGAAAAAATCGGGAAAAATCGGGAAAAATCGGAAAAAAATCGGGAAAAAATCGGGAAGAATCGGGAAAAAAATTCGGAAAAATTCGGGAAAAATCGGAAAAGAAATCGGAAAAAATCGGGAAAAATCGGGAAAAAAATCGGAGAAAATCGGAAAAAAAATCGGAAAAAATCGGAAAAAAAATCGGAAAAAATCGGGAAAAAATCGGGAAAAATCGGGAAAAAAATTCGGAAAAATTCGGGAAAAATCGGAAAAAAAATCGGAAAAAATCGGGAAAAATCGGAAAAAAATCGGAGAAAATCGAAAAAAAAATCGGAAAAAATCGGGAAAAAAATCGGAAAAAATCGGGAAAAATCGGAAAAAAAATCGGAAAAAATCGGAAAAAAAATCGGAAAAAATCGGGAAAAAATCGGGAAAAAAATTCGGAAAAATTCGGGAAAAATCGGAAAAAAAATCGGAAAAAATCGGGAAAAAAATCGGAGAAAATCGGAAAAAAAATCGGAAAAAATCGGGAAAGATCGGGAAAAATCGGGAAAAAATCGGGAAAAAAATCGGAGAAAATCGGGAAAAATCGGGAAAAAATTCGGAAAAAATCGGGAAAAATCGGGAAAAATCGGAAAAAAATCGGGAAAAAAATCGGAGAAAATCGGGAAAAATCGGGAAAAAAATTCGGAAAAATTCGGGAAAAATCGGAAAAAAAATCGGAAAAAATCGGGAAAAATCGGGAAAAATCGGAAAAAAATCGGGAAAAAATCGGGAAGAATCGGGAAAAAAATTCGGAAAAATTCGGGAAAAATCGGAAAAGAAATCGGAAAAAATCGGGAAAAATCGGGAAAAAAATCGGAGAAAATCGGAAAAAAAATCGGAAAAAATCGGAAAAAAAATCGGAAAAAATCGGGAAAAAATCGGGAAAAATCGGGAAAAAAATTCGGAAAAATTCGGGAAAAATCGGAAAAAAAATCGGAAAAAATCGGGAAAAATCGGGAAAAAAATCGGAAAAAATCGGGAAAAATCGGGAAAAATCGGAAAAAAAATCGGAAAAAATCGGGAAAAAATCGGGAAAAAAATCGGAGAAAATCGGAAAAAATCGGAAAAAAAATCGGGAAAAATCGGGAAAAATCGGGAAAAATCGGAAAAAATCGGGAAAAATCGGGAAAAATCGGAAAAAAATCGGAGAAAATCGGGAAAAATCGGGAAAAAAATTCGGAAAAATTCGGGAAAAATCGGAAAAAAAATCGGAAAAAATCGGGAAAAATCGGGAAAAATCGGGAAAAAAATCGGAAAAAATCGGGAAAAATCGGAAAAAAATCGGAAAAAAAATCGGAAAAAATCGGGAAAAATCGGGAAAAAAATCGGAGAAAATCGGAAAAAAAATCGGAAAAAATCGGAAAAAAAATCGGAAAAAATCGGGAAAAAATCGGGAAAAAAATCGGAGAAAATCGGGAAAAAAATTCGGAAAAATTCGGGAAAAATTGGAAAAAAAATCGGAAAAAATCGGGAAAAATCGGAAAAAAATCGGGAAAAAAATCGGAGAAAATCGGAAAAAAAATCGGAAAAAATCGGAAAAAAAATCGGAAAAAATCGGGAAAAAATCGGGAAAAAAATTCGGAAAAATTCGGGAAAAATCGGAAAAAAAATCGGAAAAAATCGGGAAAAATCGGAAAAAAATCGGGAAAAAAATCGGAGAAAATCGGAAAAAAATCGGAAAAAATCGGAAAAAAAATCGGAAAAAATCGGGAAAAAATCGGGAAAAAAATCGGAGAAAATCGGGAAAAAAATCGGAAAACATCGGGAAAAAATCGGGAAAAAAATCGGAGAAAATCGGAAAAAAAATCGGAAAAAATCGGGAAAAAAATCGGAGAAAATCGGGAAAAATCGGGAAAAAATTCGGAAAAATTCGGGAAAAATCGGAAAAAAAATCGGAAAGAATCGGAAAAAATCGGGAAAGATCGGAAAAAAATCGGAGAAAATCGGGAAAAATCGGGAAAAAAATTCGGAAAAATTCGGGAAAAATCGGAAAAAAAATCGGAAAAAATCGGGAAAAATCGGGAAAAAAATCGGAAAAAATCGGGAAAAATCGGGAAAAATCGGAAAAAAATCGGAAAAAAAATCGGAAAAAATCGGGAAAAATCGGGAAAAAAATCGGAGAAAATCGGAAAAAAAATCGGAAAAAATCGGAAAAAAAATCGGAAAAAATCGGGAAAAAATCGGGAAAAAAATCGGAGAAAATCGGGAAAAAAATTCGGAAAAATTCGGGAAAAATCGGAAAAAAAATCGGAAAAAATCGGGAAAAATCGGAAAAAAATCGGGAAAAAAATCGGAGAAAATCGGAAAAAAAATCGGAAAAAATCGGGAAAAATCGGAAAAAAAATCGGAAAAAATCGGAAAAAAAATCGGAAAAAATCGGGAAAAAATCGGGAAAAAAATTCGGAAAAATTCGGGAAAAATCGGAAAAAAAATCGGAAAAAATCGGGAAAAATCGGAAAAAAATCGGGAAAAAAATCGGAGAAAATCGGAAAAAAATCGGAAAAAATCGGAAAAAAAATCGGAAAAAATCGGGAAAAAATCGGGAAAAAAATCGGAGAAAATCGGGAAAAAAATCGGAAAACATCGGGAAAAAATCGGGAAAAAAATCGGAGAAAATCGGAAAAAAAATCGGAAAAAATCGGGAAAGATCGGGAAAAATCGGGAAAAAATCGGGAAAAAAATCGGAGAAAATCGGGAAAAATCGGGAAAAAATTCGGAAAAATTCGGGAAAAATCGGAAAAAAAATCGGAAAAAATCGGGAAAAATCGGGAAAAATCGGGAAAAAAATCGGAGAAAATCGGAAAAAAAATCGGAAAAAATCGGAAAAAAAATCGGGAAAAAAATCGGAGAAAATCGGAAAAAAAATCGGAAAAAATCGGGAAAAAAATCGGAAAAAATCGGGAAAAATCGGAAAAAAAATCGGAAAAAATCGGAAAAAAAATCGGAAAAAATCGGGAAAAAAATTCGGAAAAATTCGGGAAAAATCGGAAAAAAAATCGGAAAAAATCGGGAAAAATCGGAAAAAAATCGGGAAAAAAATCGGAGAAAATCGGAAAAAAATCGGAAAAAATCGGAAAAAAAATCGGAAAAAATCGGGAAAAAATCGGGAAAAAAATCGGAGAAAATCGGGAAAAAAATCGGAAAACATCGGGAAAAAATCGGGAAAAAAATCGGAGAAAATCGGAAAAAAAATCGGAAAAAATCGGGAAAAATCGGGAAAAATCGGGAAAAAATCGGGAAAAAAATCGGAGAAAATCGGGAAAAATCGGGAAAAAATTCGGAAAAATTCGGGAAAAATCGGAAAAAAAATCGGAAAAAATCGGGAAAAATCGGGAAAAAAATCGGAGAAAATCGGAAAAAAAATCGGAAAAAATCGGAAAAAAAATCGGAAAAAATCGGGAAAAAATCGGGAAAAAAATCGGAGAAAATCGGGAAAAATCGGAAAAAAAATCGGAAAAAATCGGGAAAAATCGGGAAAAATCGGAAAAAAATCGGGAAAAAAATCGGAGAAAATCGGGAAAAATCGGGAAAAAAATTCGGAAAAATTCGGGAAAAATCGGAAAAAAAATCGGAAAAAATCTGGAAAAATCGGGAAAAATCGGAAAAAAATCGGGAAAAAAATCGGAGAAAATCGGGAAAAATCGGAAAAAAATCGGGAAAAAAATCGGAGAAAATCGGAAAAAAAATTCGGAAAAAATCGGAAAAAATCGGAAAAAAAATCGGAAAAAATCGGGAAAAAATCGGGAAAAAAATCGGAGAAAATCGGAAAAAAAATTCGGAAAAATTCGGGAAAAATCGGAAAAAAAATCGGAAAAAATCGGGAAAAATCGGAAAAAAATCGGGAAAAATCGGGAAAAAAATTCGGAAAAATTCGGGAAAAATCGGAAAAAAAATCGGAAAAAATCGGGAAAAATCGGGAAAAAAATCGGAGAAAATCGGAAAAAAAATCGGAAAAAATCGGAAAAAAAATCGGAAAAAATCGGGAAAAAATCGGGAAAAAAATCGTAGAAAATCGGGAAAAAAATTCGGAAAAATTCGGGAAAAATCGGAAAAAAAATCGGAAAAAATCGGGAAAAATCGGAAAAAAATCGGGAAAAAAATCGGAGAAAATCGGAAAAAAATCGGAAAAAATCGGAAAAAAAATCGGAAAAAATCGGGAAAAAATCGGGAAAAAAATCGGAGAAAATCGGGAAAAAAATCGGAAAACATCGGGAAAAAATCGGGAAAAAAATCGGAGAAAATCCGAAAAAAAATCGGAAAAAATCGGGAAAAATCGGGAAAAATCGGAAAAAAATCGGGAAAAATCGGAAAAAAAATCGGAAAAAATCGGGAAAAATCGGGAAAAATCGGGAAAAATCGGAAAAATTCGGGAAAAATCGGAAAAAAAATCGGAAAAAATCGGGAAAAATCGGGAAAAAAATCGGAAAAAATCGGAAAAAATCGGGAAAAATCGGGAAAAATCGGAAAAATTCGGGAAAAATCGGAAAAAATTTCGGAAAAATTCGGGAAAAATCAAAAAAAAAATCGGAAAAAATCGGGAAAAATCGGGAAAAAAATCGGAAAAAATCGGGAAAAATCGGAAAAAAATCGGGAAAAAAATCGGAGAAAATCGGGAAAAATCGGAAAAAATCGGGAAAAAAATCGGAAAAAATCGGGAAAAATCGGAAAAAAAATCGGAAAAAATCGGAAAAAAAATCGGAAAAAATCGGGAAAAAAATTCGGAAAAATTCGGGAAAAATCGGAAAAAAAATCGGAAAAAATCGGGAAAAATCGGAAAAAAATCGGGAAAAAAATCGGAGAAAATCGGAAAAAAATCGGAAAAAATCGGAAAAAAAATCGGAAAAAATCGGGAAAAAATCGGGAAAAAAATCGGAGAAAATCGGGAAAAAAATCGGAAAACATCGGGAAAAAATCGGGAAAAAAATCGGAGAAAATCGGAAAAAAAATCGGAAAAAATCGGGAAAAATCGGGAAAAATCGGGAAAAAATCGGGAAAAAAATCGGAGAAAATCGGGAAAAATCGGGAAAAAATTCGGAAAAATTCGGGAAAAATCGGAAAAAAAATCGGAAAAAATCGGGAAAAATCGGGAAAAAAATCGGAGAAAATCGGAAAAAAAATCGGAAAAAATCGGAAAAAAAATCGGAAAAAATCGGGAAAAAATCGGGAAAAAAATCGGAGAAAATCGGGAAAAATCGGAAAAAAAATCGGAAAAAATCGGGTAAAATCGGGAAAAATCGGAAAAAAATCGGGAAAAAAATTCGGAAAAATTCGGGAAAAATCGGAAAAAAAATCGGAAAAAATCTGGAAAAATCGGGAAAAATCGGAAAAAAATCGGGAAAAAAATCGGAGAAAATCGGGAAAAATCGGAAAAAAATCGGGAAAAAAATCGGAGAAAATCGGAAAAAAAATTCGGAAAAAATCGGAAAAAATCGGAAAAAAAATCGGAAAAAATCGGGAAAAAATCGGGAAAAAAATCGTAGAAAATCGGGAAAAAAATTCGGAAAAATTCGGGAAAAATC
The DNA here is from genome assembly GCF_045791955.1 of Oncorhynchus clarkii lewisi. Lineage (NCBI taxonomy): Eukaryota > Metazoa > Chordata > Actinopteri > Salmoniformes > Salmonidae > Oncorhynchus > Oncorhynchus clarkii. Next base: position 56,097 of record NW_027258096.1, on the reverse strand, counting down.
GGAAAAAAAATCGGAAAAAATCGGGAAAAATCGGAAAAAAATCGGGAAAAAAATCGGAGAAAATCGGAAAAAAATCGGAAAAAATCGGGAAAAATCGGGAAAAATCGGAAAAAAATCGGGGAAATCGGAAAAAAAATCGGAAAAAATCGGGAAAAATCGGGAAAAATCGGGAAAAATCGGAAAAATTCGGGAAAAATCGGAAAAAAAATCGGAAAAAATCGGGAAAAATCGGGAAAAAAATCGGAAAAAATCGGAAAAAATCGGGAAAAATCGGGAAAAATCGGAAAAATTCGGGAAAAATTGGAAAAAAAATCGGAAAAAATCGGGAAAAATCGGGAAAAAAATCGGAGAAAATCGGAAAAAAAATCGGAAAAAATCGGAAAAAAAATCGGAAAAAATCGGGAAAAAATCGGGAAAAAAATCGGAGAAAATCGGGAAAAATCGGAAAAAAAATCGGAAAAAATCGGGAAAAATCGGGAAAAATCGGAAAAAAATCGGGAAAAAAATCGGAGAAAATCGGGAAAAATCGGGAAAAAAATTCGGAAAAATTCGGGAAAAATCGGAGAAAAAAATTCGGAAAAATTCGGGAAAAATCGGAAAAAAAATCGGAAAAAATCGGGAAAAATCGGGAAAAAAATCGGAAAAAATCGGGAAAAATCGGAAAAAAATCGGGAAAAAAATCGGAGAAAATCGGGAAAAATCGGAAAAAAAATCGGAAAAAATCGGAAAAAAAATCGGAAAAAATCGGGAAAAAATCGGGAAAAAAATTCGGAAAAATTCGGGAAAAATCGGAAAAAAAATCGGAAAAAATCGGGAAAAATCGGGAAAAATCGGGAAAAAAATCGGAGAAAATCGGAAAAAAAATCGGAAAAAATCGGAAAAAAAATCGGAAAAAATCGGGAAAAAATCGGGAAAAAAATCGGAAAAAATCGGGAAAAATCGGAAAAAAAATCGGAAAAAATCGGGAAAAATCGGGAAAAATCGGAAAAAAATCGGGAAAAAAATCGGAGAAAATCGGGAAAAATCGGGAAAAAAATTCGGAAAAATTCGGGAAAAATCGGAAAAAAAATCGGAAAAAATCGGAAAAAATCGGGAAAAATCGGAAAAAAATCGGGAAAAAAATCGGAGAAAATCGGGAAAAATCGGAAAAAAATCGGGAAAAAAATCGGAGAAAATCGGAAAAAAAATTCGGAAAAAATCGGAAAAAATCGGAAAAAAAATCGGAGAAAATCGGAAAAAAAATCGGAAAAAATCGGAAAAAAAATCGGAAAAAATCGGGAAAAAATCGGGAAAAAAATCGGAGAAAATCGGGAAAAAAATTCGGAAAAATTCGGGAAAAATCGGAAAAAAAATCGGAAAAAATCGGGAAAAATCGGAAAAAATCGGGAAAAATCGGAAAAAAAATCGGAAAAAATCGGAAAAAAAATCGGAAAAAATCGGGAAAAAAATTCGGAAAAATTCGGGAAAAATCGGAAAAAAAATCGGAAAAAATCGGGAAAAATCGGAAAAAAATCGGGAAAAAAATCGGAGAAAATCGGAAAAAAATCGGAAAAAATCGGAAAAAAAATCGGAAAAAATCGGGAAAAAATCGGGAAAAAAATCGGAGAAAATCGGGAAAAAAATCGGAAAACATCGGGAAAAAATCGGGAAAAAAATCGGAGAAAATCGGAAAAAAAATCGGAAAAAATCGGGAAAAATCGGGAAAAATCGGGAAAAAATCGGGAAAAAAATCGGAGAAAATCGGGAAAAATCGGGAAAAAATTCGGAAAAATTCGGGAAAAATCGGAAAAAAAATCGGAAAAAATCGGGAAAAATCGGGAAAAAAATCGGAGAAAATCGGAAAAAAAATCGGAAAAAATCGGAAAAAAAATCGGAAAAAATCGGGAAAAAATCGGGAAAAATCGGGAAAAAAATTCGGAAAAATTCGGGAAAAATCGGAAAAAAAATCGGAAAAAATCGGGAAAAATCGGAAAAAAATCGGGAAAAAAATCGGAGAAAATCGAAAAAAAAATCGGAAAAAATCGGGAAAAAAATCGGAAAAAATCGGGAAAAATCGGAAAAAAAATCGGAAAAAATCGGAAAAAAAATCGGAAAAAATCGGGAAAAAATCGGGAAAAAAATTCGGAAAAATTCGGGAAAAATCGGAAAAAAAATCGGAAAAAATCGGGAAAAAAATCGGAGAAAATCGGAAAAAAAATCGGAAAAAATCGGGAAAGATCGGGAAAAATCGGGAAAAAATCGGGAAAAAAATCGGAGAAAATCGGGAAAAATCGGGAAAAAATTCGGAAAAAATCGGGAAAAATCGGAAAAAAATCGGGAAAAAAATCGGAGAAAATCGGGAAAAATCGGGAAAAAAATTCGGAAAAATTCGGGAAAAATCGGAAAAAAAATCGGAAAAAATCGGGAAAAATCGGGAAAAATCGGAAAAAAATCGGGAAAAAATCGGGAAGAATCGGGAAAAAAATTCGGAAAAATTCGGGAAAAATCGGAAAAGAAATCGGAAAAAATCGGGAAAAATCGGGAAAAAAATCGGAGAAAATCGGAATAAAAATCGGAAAAAATCGGAAAAAAAATCGGAAAAAATCGGGAAAAAATCGGGAAAAATCGGGAAAAAAATTCGGAAAAATTCGGGAAAAATCGGAAAAAAAATCGGAAAAAATCGGGAAAAATCGGGAAAAAATCGGGAAAAAAATCGGAGAAAATCGAAAAAAAAATCGGAAAAAATCGGGAAAAAAATCGGAAAAAATCGGGAAAAATCGGAAAAAAAATCGGAAAAAATCGGAAAAAAAATCGGAAAAAATCGGGAAAAAATCGGGAAAAAAATTCGGAAAAATTCGGGAAAAATCGGAAAAAAAATCGGAAAAAATCGGGAAAAAAATCGGAGAAAATCGGAAAAAAAATCGGAAAAAATCGGGAAAGATCGGGAAAAATCGGAAAAAAAATCGGAAAAAATCGGGAAAAATCGGAAAAAAATCGGGAAAAAAATCGGAGAAAATCGGAAAAAAAATCGGAAAAAATCGGGAAAAAAATCGGAAAAAATCGGGAAAAATCGGAAAAAAAATCGGAAAAAATCGGAAAAAAAATCGGAAAAAATCGGGAAAAAATCGGGAAAAAAATTCGGAAAAATTCGGGAAAAATCGGAAAAAAAATCGGAAAAAATCGGGAAAAATCGGAAAAAAATCGGGAAAAAAATCGGAGAAAATCGGAAAAAAATCGGAAAAAATCGGAAAAAAAATCGGAAAAAATCGGGAAAAAATCGGGAAAAAAATCGGAGAAAATCGGGAAAAAAATCGGAAAACATCGGGAAAAAATCGGGAAAAAAATCGGAGAAAATCGGAAAAAAAATCGGAAAAAATCGGGAAAGATCGGGAAAAATCGGGAAAAAATCGGGAAAAAAATCGGAGAAAATCGGGAAAAATCGGGAAAAAATTCGGAAAAATTCGGGAAAAATCGGAAAAAAAATCGGAAAAAATCGGGAAAAATCGGGAAAAATCGGGAAAAAAATCGGAGAAAATCGGAAAAAAAATCGGAAAAAATCGGAAAAAAAATCGGAAAAAATCGGGAAAAAATCGGGAAAAAAATCGGAGAAAATCGGGAAAAATCGGAAAAAAAATCGGAAAAAATCGGGAAAAATCGGGAAAAATCGGAAAAAAATCGGGAAAAAAATCGGAGAAAATCGGGAAAAATCGGGAAAAAAATTCGGAAAAATTCGGGAAAAATCGGAAAAAAAATCGGAAAAAATCGGAAAAAATCGGGAAAAATCGGAAAAAAATCGGGAAAAAAATCGGAGAAAATCGGGAAAAATCGGAAAAAAATCGGGAAAAAAATCGGAAAAAATCGGGAAAAATCGGAAAAAAATCGGGAAAAAAATCGGAGAAAATCGGAAAAAAATCGGAAAAAATCGGAAAAAAAATCGGAAAAAATCGGGAAAAAATCGGGAAAAAAATCGGAGAAAATCGGGAAAAAAATCGGAAAACATCGGGAAAAAATCGGGAAAAAAATCGGAGAAAATCGGAAAAAAAATCGGAAAAAATCGGGAAAAATCGGGAAAAATCGGGAAAAAATCGGGAAAAAAATCGGAGAAAATCGGGAAAAATCGGGAAAAAATTCGGAAAAATTCGGGAAAAATCGGAAAAAAAATCGGAAAAAATCGGGAAAAATCGGGAAAAAAATCGGAGAAAATCGGAAAAAAAATCGGAAAAAATCGGAAAAAAAATCGGAAAAAATCGGGAAAAAATCGGGAAAAATCGGGAAAAAAATTCGGAAAAATTCGGGAAAAATCGGAAAAAAAATCGGAAAAAATCGGGAAAAATCGGAAAAAAATCGGGAAAAAAATCGGAGAAAATCGAAAAAAAAATCGGAAAAAATCGGGAAAAAAATCGGAAAAAATCGGGAAAAATCGGAAAAAAAATCGGAAAAAATCGGAAAAAAAATCGGAAAAAAATCGGGAAAAAATCGGGAAAAAAATTCGGAAAAATTCGGGAAAAATCGGAAAAAAAATCGGGAAAAAAATCGGAGAAAATCGGAAAAAAAATCGGAAAAAATCGGGAAAAAAATCGGGAAAAATCGGGAAAAAATCGGGAAAAAAATCGGAGAAAATCGGGAAAAATCGGAAAAAATTCGGAAAAAATCGGGAAAAATCGGGAAAAATCGGAAAAAAATCGGGAAAAAAATCGGAGAAAATCGGGAAAAATCGGGAAAAAAATTCGGAAAAATTCGGGAAAAATCGGAAAAAAAATCGGAAAAAATCGGGAAAAATCGGGAAAAATCGGAAAAAAATCGGGAAAAAATCGGGAAGAATCGGGAAAAAAATTCGGAAAAATTCGGGAAAAATCGGAAAAGAAATCGGAAAAAATCGGGAAAAATCGGGAAAAAAATCGGAGAAAATCGGAAAAAAAATCGGAAAAAATCGGAAAAAAAATCGGAAAAAATCGGGAAAAAATCGGGAAAAATCGGGAAAAAAATTCGGAAAAATTCGGGAAAAATCGGAAAAAAAATCGGAAAAAATCGGGAAAAATCGGAAAAAAATCGGGAAAAAAATCGGAGAAAATCGGAAAAAAAATCGGAAAAAATCGGGAAAAAAATCGGAAAAAATCGGGAAAAATCGGAAAAAAAATCGGAAAAAATCGGAAAAAAAATCGGAAAAAATCGGGAAAAAAATTCGGAAAAATTCGGGAAAAATCGGAAAAAAAATCGGAAAAAATCGGGAAAAATCGGAAAAAAATCGGGAAAAAAATCGGAGAAAATCGGAAAAAAATCGGAAAAAATCGGAAAAAAAATCGGAAAAAATCGGGAAAAAATCGGGAAAAAAATCGGAGAAAATCGGGAAAAAAATCGGAAAAAATCGGGAAAAAATCGGGAAAAAAATCGGAGAAAATCGGAAAAAAAATCGGAAAAAATCGGGAAAAATCGGGAAAAATCGGGAAAAAATCGGGAAAAAAATCGGAGAAAATCGGGAAAAATCGGAAAAAATTCGGAAAAATTCGGAAAAAATCGGAAAAAAAATCGGAAAAAATCGGGAAAAATCGGGAAAAAAATCGGAGAAAATCGGAAAAAAAATCGGAAAAAATCGGAAAAAAAATCGGAAAAAATCGGGAAAAAATCGGGAAAAAAATCGGAGAAAATCGGGAAAAATCGGAAAAAAAATCGGAAAAAATCGGGTAAAATCGGGAAAAATCGGAAAAAAATCGGGAAAAAAATCGGAGAAAATCGGGAAAAATCGGGAAAAAAATTCGGAAAAATTCGGGAAAAATCGGAAAAAAAATCGGAAAAAATCTGGAAAAATCTGGAAAAATCGGAAAAAAATCGGGAAAAAAATCGGAGAAAATCGGGAAAAATCGGAAAAAAATCGGGAAAAAAATCGGAGAAAATCGGAAAAAAAATTCGGAAAAAATCGGAAAAAATCGGAAAAAAAATCGGAAAAAATCGGGAAAAAATCGGGAAAAAAATCGGAGAAAATCGGGAAAAAAATTCGGAAAAATTCGGGAAAAATCGGAAAAAAAATCGGAAAAAATCGGGAAAAATCGGAAAAAAATCGGGAAAAATCGGGAAAAAAATTCGGAAAAATTCGGGAAAAATCGGAAAAAAAATCGGAAAAAATCGGGAAAAATCGGGAAAAAAATCGGAGAAAATCGGAAAAAAAATCGGAAAAAATCGGAAAAAAAATCGGAAAAAATCGGGAAAAAATCGGGAAAAAAATCGTAGAAAATCGGGAAAAAAATTCGGAAAAATTCGGGAAAAATCGGAAAAAAAATCGGAAAAAATCGGGAAAAATCGGAAAAAAATCGGGAAAAAAATCGGAGAAAATCGGAAAAAAATCGGAAAAAATCGGAAAAAAAATCGGAAAAAATCGGGAAAAAATCGGGAAAAAAATCGGAGAAAATCGGGAAAAATCGGGAAAAATCGGGAAAAAATCGGGAAAAAAATCGGAGAAAATCGGGAAAAATCGGGAAAAAATTCGGAAAAATTCGGGAAAAATCGGAAAAAAAATCGGAAAAAATCGGGAAAAATCGGGAAAAAAATCGGAGAAAATCGGAAAAAAAATCGGAAAAAATCGGAAAAAAAATCGGAAAAAATCGGGAAAAAATCGGGAAAAAAATCGGAGAAAATCGGGAAAAATCGGAAAAAAAATCGGAAAAAATCGGGTAAAATCGGGAAAAATCGGAAAAAAATCGGGAAAAAAATCGGAGAAAATCGGGAAAAATCGGGAAAAAAATTCGGAAAAATTCGGGAAAAATCGGAAAAAAAATCGGAAAAAATCTGGAAAAATCTGGAAAAATCGGAAAAAAATCGGGAAAAAAATCGGAGAAAATCGGGAAAAATCGGAAAAAAATCGGGAAAAAAATCGGAGAAAATCGGAAAAAAAATTCGGAAAAAATCGGAAAAAATCGGAAAAAAAATCGGAAAAAATCGGGAAAAAATCGGGAAAAAAATCGGAGAAAATCGGGAAAAAAATTCGGAAAAATTCGGGAAAAATCGGAAAAAAAATCGGAAAAAATCGGGAAAAATCGGAAAAAAATCGGGAAAAATCGGGAAAAAAATTCGGAAAAATTCGGGAAAAATCGGAAAAAAAATCGGAAAAAATCGGGAAAAATCGGGAAAAAAATCGGAGAAAATCGGAAAAAAAATCGGAAAAAATCGGAAAAAAAATCGGAAAAAATCGGGAAAAAATCGGGAAAAAAATCGTAGAAAATCGGGAAAAAAATTCGGAAAAATTCGGGAAAAATCGGAAAAAAAATCGGAAAAAATCGGGAAAAATCGGAAAAAAATCGGGAAAAAAATCGGAGAAAATCGGAAAAAAATCGGAAAAAATCGGAAAAAAAATCGGAAAAAATCGGGAAAAAATCGGGAAAAAAATCGGAGAAAATCGGGAAAAATCGGGAAAAATCGGGAAAAAATCGGGAAAAAAATCGGAGAAAATCGGGAAAAATCGGGAAAAAATTCGGAAAAATTCGGGAAAAATCGGAAAAAAAATCGGAAAAAATCGGGAAAAATCGGGAAAAAAATCGGAGAAAATCGGAAAAAAAATCGGAAAAAATCGGAAAAAAAATCGGAAAAAATCGGGAAAAAATCGGGAAAAAAATCGGAGAAAATCGGGAAAAATCGGAAAAAAAATCGGAAAAAATCGGGTAAAATCGGGAAAAATCGGAAAAAAATCGGGAAAAAAATCGGAGAAAATCGGGAAAAATCGGGAAAAAAATTCGGAAAAATTCGGGAAAAATCGGAAAAAAAATCGGAAAAAATCTGGAAAAATCTGGAAAAATCGGAAAAAAATCGGGAAAAAAATCGGAGAAAATCGGGAAAAATCGGAAAAAAATCGGGAAAAAAATCGGAGAAAATCGGAAAAAAAATTCGGAAAAAATCGGAAAAAATCGGAAAAAAAATCGGAAAAAATCGGGAAAAAATCGGGAAAAAAATCGGAGAAAATCGGGAAAAAAATTCGGAAAAATTCGGGAAAAATCGGAAAAAAAATCGGAAAAAATCGGGAAAAATCGGAAAAAAATCGGGAAAAATCGGGAAAAAAATTCGGAAAAATTCGGGAAAAATCGGAAAAAAAATCGGAAAAAATCGGGAAAAATCGGGAAAAAAATCGGAGAAAATCGGAAAAAAAATCGGAAAAAATCGGAAAAAAAATCGGAAAAAATCGGGAAAAAATCGGGAAAAAAATCGTAGAAAATCGGGAAAAAAATTCGGAAAAATTCGGGAAAAATCGGAAAAAAAATCGGAAAAAATCGGGAAAAATCGGAAAAAAATCGGGAAAAAAATCGGAGAAAATCGGAAAAAAATCGGAAAAAATCGGAAAAAAAATCGGAAAAAATCGGGAAAAAATCGGGAAAAAAATCGGAGAAAATCGGGAAAAAAATCGGAAAACATCGGGAAAAAATCGGGAAAAAAATCGGAGAAAATCGGAAAAAAAATCGGAAAAAATCGGGAAAAATCGGGAAAAATCGGAAAAAAATCGGGAAAAATCGGAAAAAAAATCGGAAAAAATCGGGAAAAATCGGGAAAAATCGGGAAAAATCGGAAAAATTCGGGAAAAATCGGAAAAAAAATCGGAAAAAATCGGGAAAAATCGGGAAAAAAATCGGAAAAAATCGGAAAAAATCGGGAAAAATCGGGAAAAATCGGAAAAATTCGGGAAAAATCGGAAAAAATTTCGGAAAAATTCGGGAAAAATCGGAAAAAAAATCGGAAAAAATCGGGAAAAATCGGGAAAAAAATCGGAAAAAATCGGGAAAAATCGGAAAAAAATCGGGAAAAAAATCGGAGAAAATCGGGAAAAATCGGAAAAAATCGGGAAAAAAATCGGAAAAAATCGGGAAAAATCGGAAAAAAAATCGGAAAAAATCGGAAAAAAAATCGGAAAAAATCGGGAAAAAAATTCGGAAAAATTCGGGAAAAATCGGAAAAAAAATCGGAAAAAATCGGGAAAAATCGGAAAAAAATCGGGAAAAAAATCGGAGAAAATCGGAAAAAAATCGGAAAAAATCGGAAAAAAAATCGGAAAAAATCGGGAAAAAATCGGGAAAAAAATCGGAGAAAATCGGGAAAAAAATCGGAAAAAATCGGGAAAAAATCGGGAAAAAAATCGGAGAAAATCGGAAAAAAAATCGGAAAAAATCGGGAAAAATCGGGAAAAATCGGGAAAAAATCGGGAAAAAAATCGGAGAAAATCGGGAAAAATCGGGAAAAAATTCGGAAAAATTCGGGAAAAATCGGAAAAAAAATCGGAAAAAATCGGGAAAAATCGGGAAAAAAATCGGAGAAAATCGGAAAAAAAATCGGAAAAAATCGGAAAAAAAATCGGAAAAAATCGGGAAAAAATCGGGAAAAAAATCGGAGAAAATCGGGAAAAATCGGAAAAAAAATCGGAAAAAATCGGGTAAAATCGGGAAAAATCGGAAAAAAATCGGGAAAAAAATTCGGAAAAATTCGGGAAAAATCGGAAAAAAAATCGGAAAAAATCTGGAAAAATCGGGAAAAATCGGAAAAAAATCGGGAAAAAAATCGGAGAAAATCGGGAAAAATCGGAAAAAAATCGGGAAAAAAATCGGAGAAAATCGGAAAAAAAATTCGGAAAAAATCGGAAAAAATCGGAAAAAAAATCGGAAAAAATCGGGAAAAAATCGGGAAAAAAATCGTAGAAAATCGGGAAAAAAATTCGGAAAAATTCGGGAAAAATCGGAAAAATTCGGGAAAAATCGGAAAAAAAATCGGAAAAAATCGGGAAAAATCGGGAAAAAAATCGGAAAAAATCGGAAAAAATCGGGAAAAATCGGGAAAAATCGGAAAAATTCGGGAAAAATCGGAAAAAAAATCGGAAAAAATCGGGAAAAATCGGGAAAAAAATCGGAGAAAATCGGAAAAAAAATCGGAAAAAATCGGAAAAAAAATCGGAAAAAATCGGGAAAAAATCGGGAAAAAAATCGGAGAAAATCGGGAAAAATCGGAAAAAAAATCGGAAAAAATCGGGAAAAATCGGGAAAAATCGGAAAAAAATCGGGAAAAAAATCGGAGAAAATCGGGAAAAATCGGGAAAAAAATTCGGAAAAATTCGGGAAAAATCGGAGAAAAAAATTCGGAAAAATTCGGGAAAAATCGGAAAAAAAATCGGAAAAAATCGGGAAAAATCGGGAAAAAAATCGGAAAAAATCGGGAAAAATCGGAAAAAAATCGGGAAAAAAATCGGAGAAAATCGGGAAAAATCGGAAAAAAAATCGGAAAAAATCGGAAAAAAAATCGGAAAAAATCGGGAAAAAATCGGGAAAAAAATTCGGAAAAATTCTTGAAAAATCGGAAAAAAAATCGGAAAAAATCGGGAAAAATCGGGAAAAATCGGGAAAAAAATCGGAGAAAATCGGAAAAAAAATCGGAAAAAAGCGGAAAAAAAATCGGAAAAAATCGGGAAAAAATCGGGAAAAAAATCGGAAAAAATCGGGAAAAATCGGAAAAAAAATCGGAAAAAATCGGGAAAAATCGGGAAAAATCGGAAAAAAATCGGGAAAAAAATCGGAGAAAATCGGGAAAAATCGGGAAAAAAATTCGGAAAAATTCGGGAAAAATCGGAAAAAAAATCGGAAAAAATCGGAAAAAATCGGGAAAAATCGGAAAAAAATCGGGAAAAAAATCGGAGAAAATCGGGAAAAATCGGAAAAAAATCGGGAAAAAAATCGGAGAAAATCGGAAAAAAAATCGGAAAAAATCGGAAAAAAAATCGGAAAAAATCGGGAAAAAATCGGGAAAAAAATCGGAGAAAATCGGGAAAAAAATTCGGAAAAATTCGGGAAAAATCGGAAAAAAAATCGGAAAAAATCGGGAAAAATCGGAAAAAATCGGGAAAAATCGGAAAAAAAATCGGAAAAAATCGGAAAAAAAATCGGAAAAAATCGGGAAAAAAATTCGGAAAAATTCGGGAAAAATCGGAAAAAAAATCGGAAAAAATCGGGAAAAATCGGAAAAAAATCGGGAAAAAAATCGGAGAAAATCGGAAAAAAATCGGAAAAAATCGGAAAAAAAATCGGAAAAAATCGGGAAAAAATCGGGAAAAAAATCGGAGAAAATCGGGAAAAAAATCGGAAAACATCGGGAAAAAATCGGGAAAAAAATCGGAGAAAATCGGAAAAAAAATCGGAAAAAATCGGGAAAAATCGGGAAAAATCGGGAAAAAATCGGGAAAAAAATCGGAGAAAATCGGGAAAAATCGGGAAAAAATTCGGAAAAATTCGGGAAAAATCGGAAAAAAAATCGGAAAAAATCGGGAAAAATCGGGAAAAAAATCGGAGAAAATCGGAAAAAAAATCGGAAAAAATCGGAAAAAAAATCGGAAAAAATCGGGAAAAAATCGGGAAAAATCGGGAAAAAAATTCGGAAAAATTCGGGAAAAATCGGAAAAAAAATCGGAAAAAATCGGGAAAAATCGGAAAAAAATCGGGAAAAAAATCGGAGAAAATCGAAAAAAAAATCGGAAAAAATCGGGAAAAAAATCGGAAAAAATCGGGAAAAATCGGAAAAAAAATCGGAAAAAATCGGAAAAAAAATCGGAAAAAATCGGGAAAAAATCGGGAAAAAAATTCGGAAAAATTCGGGAAAAATCGGAAAAAAAATCGGAAAAAATCGGGAAAAAAATCGGAGAAAATCGGAAAAAAAATCGGAAAAAATCGGGAAAGATCGGGAAAAATCGGGAAAAAATCGGGAAAAAAATCGGAGAAAATCGGGAAAAATCGGGAAAAAATTCGGAAAAAATCGGGAAAAATCGGGAAAAATCGGAAAAAAATCGGGAAAAAAATCGGAGAAAATCGGGAAAAATCGGGAAAAAAATTCGGAAAAATTCGGGAAAAATCGGAAAAAAAATCGGAAAAAATCGGGAAAAATCGGGAAAAATCGGAAAAAAATCGGGAAAAAATCGGGAAGAATCGGGAAAAAAATTCGGAAAAATTCGGGAAAAATCGGAAAAGAAATCGGAAAAAATCGGGAAAAATCGGGAAAAAAATCGGAGAAAATCGGAAAAAAAATCGGAAAAAATCGGAAAAAAAATCGGAAAAAATCGGGAAAAAATCGGGAAAAATCGGGAAAAAAATTCGGAAAAATTCGGGAAAAAATCGGGAAAAAAATCGGAGAAAATCGAAAAAAAAATCGGAAAAAATCGGGAAAAAAATCGGAAAAAATCGGGAAAAATCGGAAAAAAAATCGGAAAAAATCGGAAAAAAAATCGGAAAAAATCGGGAAAAAATCGGGAAAAAAATTCGGAAAAATTCGGGAAAAATCGGAAAAAAAATCGGAAAAAATCGGGAAAAAAATCGGAGAAAATCGGAAAAAAAATCGGAAAAAATCGGGAAAGATCGGGAAAAATCGGAAAAAAAATCGGAAAAAATCGGGAAAAATCGGAAAAAAATCGGGAAAAAAATCGGAGAAAATCGGAAAAAAAATCGGAAAAAATCGGGAAAAAAATCGGAAAAAATCGGGAAAAATCGGAAAAAAAATCGGAAAAAATCGGAAAAAAAATCGGAAAAAATCGGGAAAAAATCGGGAAAAAAATTCGGAAAAATTCGGGAAAAATCGGAAAAAAAATCGGAAAAAATCGGGAAAAATCGGAAAAAAATCGGGAAAAAAATCGGAGAAAATCGGAAAAAAATCGGAAAAAATCGGAAAAAAAATCGGAAAAAATCGGGAAAAAATCGGGAAAAAAATCGGAGAAAATCGGGAAAAAAATCGGAAAACATCGGGAAAAAATCGGGAAAAAAATCGGAGAAAATCGGAAAAAAAATCGGAAAAAATCGGGAAAGATCGGGAAAAATCGGGAAAAAATCGGGAAAAAAATCGGAGAAAATCGGGAAAAATCGGGAAAAAATTCGGAAAAATTCGGGAAAAATCGGAAAAAAAATCGGAAAAAATCGGGAAAAATCGGGAAAAATCGGGAAAAAAATCGGAGAAAATCGGAAAAAAAATCGGAAAAAATCGGAAAAAAAATCGGAAAAAATCGGGAAAAAATCGGGAAAAAAATCGGAGAAAATCGGGAAAAATCGGAAAAAAAATCGGAAAAAATCGGGAAAAATCGGGAAAAATCGGAAAAAAATCGGGAAAAAAATCGGAGAAAATCGGGAAAAATCGGGAAAAAAATTCGGAAAAATTCGGGAAAAATCGGAAAAAAAATCGGAAAAAATCGGAAAAAATCGGGAAAAATCGGAAAAAAATCGGGAAAAAAATCGGAGAAAATCGGGAAAAATCGGGAAAAAATTCGGAAAAATTCGGGAAAAATCGGAAAAAAAATCGGAAAAAATCGGGAAAAATCGGGAAAAATCGGGAAAAAAATCGGAGAAAATCGGAAAAAAAATCGGAAAAAATCGGAAAAAAAATCGGAAAAAATCGGGAAAAAATCGGGAAAAAAATCGGAGAAAATCGGGAAAAATCGGAAAAAAAATCGGAAAAAATCGGGAAAAATCGGGAAAAATCGGAAAAAAATCGGGAAAAAAATCGGAGAAAATCGGGAAAAATCGGGAAAAAAATTCGGAAAAATTCGGGAAAAATCGGAAAAAAAATCGGAAAAAATCGGAAAAAATCGGGAAAAATCGGAAAAAAATCGGGAAAAAAATCGGAGAAAATCGGGAAAAATCGGAAAAAAATCGGGAAAAAAATCGGAGAAAATCGGAAAAAAAATTCGGAAAAAATCGGAAAAAATCGGAAAAAAAATCGGAGAAAATCGGAAAAAAAATCGGAAAAAATCGGAAAAAAAATCGGAAAAAATCGGGAAAAAATCGGGAAAAAAATCGGAGAAAATCGGGAAAAAAATTCGGAAAAATTCGGGAAAAATCGGAAAAAAAATCGGAAAAAATCGGGAAAAATCGGAAAAAAATCGGGAAAAAAATCGGAGAAAATCGGAAAAAAAATCGGAAAAAATCGGGAAAAAAATCGGAAAAAATCGGGAAAAATCGGAAAAAAAATCGGAAAAAATCGGAAAAAAAATCGGAAAAAATCGGGAAAAAAATTCGGAAAAATTCGGGAAAAATCGGAAAAAAAATCGGAAAAAATCGGGAAAAATCGGAAAAAAATCGGGAAAAAAATCGGAGAAAATCGGAAAAAAATCGGAAAAAATCGGAAAAAAAATCGGAAAAAATCGGGAAAAAATCGGGAAAAAAATCGGAGAAAATCGGGAAAAAAATCGGAAAACATCGGGAAAAAATCGGGAAAAAAATCGGAGAAAATCGGAAAAAAAATCGGAAAAAATCGGGAAAAATCGGGAAAAATCGGGAAAAAATCGGGAAAAAAATCGGAGAAAATCGGGAAAAATCGGGAAAAAATTCGGAAAAATTCGGGAAAAATCGGAAAAAAAATCGGAAAAAATCGGGAAAAATCGGGAAAAAAATCGGAGAAAATCGGAAAAAAAATCGGAAAAAATCGGAAAAAAAATCGGAAAAAATCGGGAAAAAATCGGGAAAAAAATCGGAGAAAATCGGGAAAAATCGGAAAAAAAATCGGAAAAAATCGGGTAAAATCGGGAAAAATCGGAAAAAAATCGGGAAAAAAATCGGAGAAAATCGGGAAAAATCGGGAAAAAAATTCGGAAAAATTCGGGAAAAATCGGAAAAAAAATCGGAAAAAATCTGGAAAAATCTGGAAAAATCGGAAAAAAATCGGGAAAAAAATCGGAGAAAATCGGGAAAAATCGGAAAAAAATCGGGAAAAAAATCGGAGAAAATCGGAAAAAAAATTCGGAAAAAATCGGAAAAAATCGGAAAAAAAATCGGAAAAAATCGGGAAAAAATCGGGAAAAAAATCGGAGAAAATCGGGAAAAAAATTCGGAAAAATTCGGGAAAAATCGGAAAAAAAATCGGAAAAAATCGGGAAAAATCGGAAAAAAATCGGGAAAAATCGGGAAAAAAATTCGGAAAAATTCGGGAAAAATCGGAAAAAAAATCGGAAAAAATCGGGAAAAATCGGGAAAAAAATCGGAGAAAATCGGAAAAAAAATCGGAAAAAATCGGAAAAAAAATCGGAAAAAATCGGGAAAAAATCGGGAAAAAAATCGTAGAAAATCGGGAAAAAAATTCGGAAAAATTCGGGAAAAATCGGAAAAAAAATCGGAAAAAATCGGGAAAAATCGGAAAAAAATCGGGAAAAAAATCGGAGAAAATCGGAAAAAAATCGGAAAAAATCGGAAAAAAAATCGGAAAAAATCGTGAAAAAATCGGGAAAAAAATCGGAGAAAATCGGGAAAAAAATCGGAAAACATCGGGAAAAAATCGGGAAAAAAATCGGAGAAAATCGGAAAAAAAATCGGAAAAAATCGGGAAAAATCGGGAAAAATCGGAAAAAAATCGGGAAAAATCGGAAAAAAAATCGGAAAAAATCGGGAAAAATCGGGAAAAATCGGGAAAAATCGGAAAAATTCGGGAAAAATCGGAAAAAAAATCGGAAAAAATCGGGAAAAATCGGAAAAAAAATCGGAAAAAATCGGGAAAAATCGGGAAAAATCGGGAAAAATCGGAAAAATTCGGGAAAAATCGGAAAAAAAATCGGAAAAAATCGGGAAAAATCGGGAAAAAAATCGGAAAAAATCGGAAAAAATCGGGAAAAATCGGGAAAAATCGGAAAAATTCGGGAAAAATCGGAAAAAATTTCGGAAAAATTCGGGAAAAATCGGAAAAAAAATCGGAAAAAATCGGGAAAAATCGGGAAAAAAATCGGAAAAAATCGGGAAAAATCGGAAAAAAATCGGGAAAAAAATCGGAGAAAATCGGGAAAAATCGGAAAAAATCGGGAAAAAAATCGGAAAAAATCGGGAAAAATCGGAAAAAAAATCGGAAAAAATCGGAAAAAAAATCGGAAAAAATCGGGAAAAAAATTCGGAAAAATTCGGGAAAAATCGGAAAAAAAATCGGAAAAAATCGGAAAAAAAATCGGAAAAAATCGGGAAAAAATCGGGAAAAAAATCGGAGAAAATCGGGAAAAAAATCGGAAAACATCGGGAAAAAATCGGGAAAAAAATCGGAGAAAATCGGAAAAAAAATCGGAAAAAATCGGGAAAAATCGGGAAAAATCGGGAAAAAATCGGGAAAAAAATCGGAGAAAATCGGGAAAAATCGGGAAAAAATTCGGAAAAATTCGGGAAAAATCGGAAAAAAAATCGGAAAAAATCGGGAAAAATCGGGAAAAAAATCGGAGAAAATCGGAAAAAAAATCGGAAAAAATCGGAAAAAAAATCGGAAAAAATCGGGAAAAAATCGGGAAAAAAATCGGAGAAAATCGGGAAAAATCGGAAAAAAAATCGGAAAAAATCGGGTAAAATCGGGAAAAATCGGAAAAAAATCGGGAAAAAAATTCGGAAAAATTCGGGAAAAATCGGAAAAAAAATCGGAAAAAATCTGGAAAAATCGGGAAAAATCGGAAAAAAATCGGGAAAAAAATCGGAGAAAATCGGGAAAAATCGGAAAAAAATCGGGAAAAAAATCGGAGAAAATCGGAAAAAAAATTCGGAAAAAATCGGAAAAAATCGGAAAAAAAATCGGAAAAAATCGGGAAAAAATCGGGAAAAAAATCGTAGAAAATCGGGAAAAAAATTCGGAAAAATTCGGGAAAAATCGGAAAAAAAATCGGAAAAAATCGGGAAAAATCGGAAAAAAATCGGGAAAAATCGGGAAAAATCGGAAAAATTCGGGAAAAATCGGAAAAAAAATCGGAAAAAATCGGGAAAAATCGGGAAAAAAATCGGAAAAAATCGGAAAAAATCGGGAAAAATCGGGAAAAATCGGAAAAATTCGGGAAAAATCGGAAAAAAAATCGGAAAAAATCGGGAAAAATCGGGAAAAAAATCGGAGAAAATCGGAAAAAAAATCGGAAAAAATCGGAAAAAAAATCGGAAAAAATCGGGAAAAAATCGGGAAAAAAATCGGAGAAAATCGGGAAAAATCGGAAAAAAAATCGGAAAAAATCGGGAAAAATCGGGAAAAATCGGAAAAAAATCGGGAAAAAAATCGGAGAAAATCGGGAAAAATCGGGAAAAAAATTCGGAAAAATTCGGGAAAAATCGGAGAAAAAAATTCGGAAAAATTCGGGAAAAATCGGAAAAAAAATCGGAAAAAATCGGGAAAAATCGGGAAAAAAATCGGAAAAAATCGGGAAAAATCGGAAAAAAATCGGGAAAAAAATCGGAGAAAATCGGGAAAAATCGGAAAAAAAATCGGAAAAAATCGGAAAAAAAATCGGAAAAAATCGGGAAAAATCGGGAAAAAAATTCGGAAAAATTCGGGAAAAATCGGAAAAAAAATCGGAAAAAATCGGGAAAAATCGGGAAAAATCGGGAAAAAAATCGGAGAAAATCGGAAAAAAAATCGGAAAAAATCGGAAAAAAAATCGGAAAAAATCGGGAAAAAATCGGGAAAAAAATCGGAAAAAATCGGGAAAAATCGGAAAAAAAATCGGAAAAAATCGGGAAAAATCGGGAAAAATCGGAAAAAAATCGGGAAAAAAATCGGAGAAAATCGGGAAAAATCGGGAAAAAAATTCGGAAAAATTCGGGAAAAATCGGAAAAAAAATCGGAAAAAATCGGAAAAAATCGGGAAAAATCGGAAAAAAATCGGGAAAAAAATCGGAGAAAATCGGGAAAAATCGGAAAAAAATCGGGAAAAAAATCGGAGAAAATCGGAAAAAAAATCGGAAAAAATCGGAAAAAAAATCGGAAAAAATCGGGAAAAAATCGGGAAAAAAATCGGAGAAAATCGGGAAAAAAATTCGGAAAAATTCGGGAAAAATCGGAAAAAAATTCGGAAAAAATCGGGAAAAATCGGAAAAAATCGGGAAAAATCGGAAAAAAAATCGGAAAAAATCGGAAAAAAAATCGGAAAAAATCGGGAAAAATCGGAAAAATAAAATCGGAAAAAATCGGAAAAAAAATCGGAAAAAATCGGGAAAAATCGGAAAAAAATCGGGAAAAAAATCGGAGAAAATCGGAAAAAAATCGGAAAAAATCGGAAAAAAAATCGGAAAAAATCGGGAAAAAATCGGGAAAAAAATCGGAGAAAATCGGGAAAAAAATCGGAAAACATCGGGAAAAAATCGGGAAAAAAATCGGAGAAAATCGGAAAAAAAATCGCAAAAAATCGGGAAAAATCGGGAAAAATCGGGAAAAAATCGGGAAAAAAATCGGAGAAAATCGGGAAAAATCGGGAAAAAATTCGGAAAAATTCGGGAAAAATCGGAAAAAAAATCGGAAAAAATCGGGAAAAATCGGGAAAAAAATCGGAGAAAATCGGAAAAAAAATCGGAAAAAATCGGAAAAAAAATCGGAAAAAATCGGAAAAAATCGGGAAAAATCGGGAAAAAAATTCGGAAAAATTCGGGAAAAATCGGAAAAAAAATCGGAAAAAATCGGGAAAAATCGGAAAAAAATCGGGAAAAAAATCGGAGAAAATCGGAAAAAAAATCGGAAAAAATCGGGAAAAAAATCGGAAAAAATCGGGAAAAATCGGAAAAAAAATCGGAAAAAATCGGAAAAAAAATCGGAAAAAATCGGGAAAAAATCGGGAAAAAAATTCGGAAAAATTCGGGAAAAATCGGAAAAAAAATCGGAAAAAATCGGGAAAAAAATCGGAGAAAATCGGAAAAAAAATCGGAAAAAATCGGGAAAGATCGGGAAAAATCGGGAAAAAATCGGGAAAAAAATCGGAGAAAATCGGGAAAAATCGGGAAAAAAATCGGAAAAAATCGGGAAAAATCGGGAAAAATCGGAAAAAAATCGGGAAAAAAATCGGAGAAAATCGGGAAAAATCGGGAAAAAAATTCGGAAAAATTCGGGAAAAATCGGAAAAAAAATCGGAAAAAATCGGGAAAAATCGGGAAAAATCGGAAAAAAATCGGGAAAAAATCGGGAAAAATCGGGAAAAAAATTCGGAAAAATTCGGGAAAAATCGGAAAAGAAATCGGAAAAAATCGGGAAAAATCGGGAAAAAAATCGGAGAAAATCGGAAAAAAAATCGGAAAAAATCGGAAAAAAAATCGGAAAAAATCGGGAAAAAATCGGGAAAAATCGGGAAAAAAATTCGGAAAAATTCGGGAAAAAATCGGGAAAAAAATCGGAGAAAATCGAAAAAAAAATCGGAAAAAATCGGGAAAAAAATCGGAAAAAATCGGGAAAAATCGGAAAAAAAATCGGAAAAAATCGGAAAAAAAATCGGAAAAAATCGGGAAAAAATCGGGAAAAAAAATCGGAAAAAATCGGGTAAAATCGGGAAAAATCGGAAAAAAATCGGGAAAAAAATCGGAGAAAATCGGGAAAAATCGGGAAAAAAATTCGGAAAAATTCGGGAAAAATCGGAAAAAAAATCGGAAAAAATCTGGAAAAATCTGGAAAAATCGGAAAAAAATCGGGAAAAAAATCGGAGAAAATCGGGAAAAATCGGAAAAAAATCGGGAAAAAAATCGGAGAAAATCGGAAAAAAAATTCGGAAAAAATCGGAAAAAATCGGAAAAAAAATCGGAAAAAATCGGGAAAAAATCGGGAAAAAAATCGGAGAAAATCGGGAAAAAAATTCGGAAAAATTCGGGAAAAATCGGAAAAAAAATCGGAAAAAATCGGGAAAAATCGGAAAAAAATCGGGAAAAATCGGGAAAAAAATTCGGAAAAATTCGGGAAAAATCGGAAAAAAAATCGGAAAAAATCGGGAAAAATCGGGAAAAAAATCGGAGAAAATCGGAAAAAAAATCGGAAAAAATCGGAAAAAAAATCGGAAAAAATCGGGAAAAAATCGGGAAAAAAATCGTAGAAAATCGGGAAAAAAATTCGGAAAAATTCGGGAAAAATCGGAAAAAAAATCGGAAAAAATCGGGAAAAATCGGAAAAAAATCGGGAAAAAAATCGGAGAAAATCGGAAAAAAATCGGAAAAAATCGGAAAAAAAATCGGAAAAAATCGTGAAAAAATCGGGAAAAAAATCGGAGAAAATCGGGAAAAAAATCGGAAAACATCGGGAAAAAATCGGGAAAAAAATCGGAGAAAATCGGAAAAAAAATCGGAAAAAATCGGGAAAAATCGGGAAAAATCGGAAAAAAATCGGGAAAAATCGGAAAAAAAATCGGAAAAAATCGGGAAAAATCGGGAAAAATCGGGAAAAATCGGAAAAATTCGGGAAAAATCGGAAAAAAAATCGGAAAAAATCGGGAAAAATCGGAAAAAAAATCGGAAAAAATCGGGAAAAATCGGGAAAATTCGGGAAAAATCGGAAAAAAAATCGGAAAAAATCGGAAAAAAAATCGGAAAAAATCGGGAAAAAATCGGGAAAAAAATCGGAGAAAATCGGGAAAAAAATCGGAAAACATCGGGAAAAAATCGGGAAAAAAATCGGAGAAAATCGGAAAAAAAATCGGAAAAAATCGGGAAAAATCGGGAAAAATCGGGAAAAAATCGGGAAAAAAATCGGAGAAAATCGGGAAAAATCGGGAAAAAATTCGGAAAAATTCGGGAAAAATCGGAAAAAAAATCGGAAAAAATCGGGAAAAATCGGGAAAAAAATCGGAGAAAATCGGAAAAAAAATCGGAAAAAATCGGAAAAAAAATCGGAAAAAATCGGGAAAAAATCGGGAAAAAAATCGGAGAAAATCGGGAAAAATCGGAAAAAAAATCGGAAAAAATCGGGTAAAATCGGGAAAAATCGGAAAAAAATCGGGAAAAAAATTCGGAAAAATTCGGGAAAAATCGGAAAAAAAATCGGAAAAAATCTGGAAAAATCGGGAAAAATCGGAAAAAAATCGGGAAAAAAATCGGAGAAAATCGGGAAAAATCGGAAAAAAATCGGGAAAAAAATCGGAGAAAATCGGAAAAAAAATTCGGAAAAAATCGGAAAAAATCGGAAAAAAAATCGGAAAAAATCGGGAAAAAATCGGGAAAAAAATCGTAGAAAATCGGGAAAAAAATTCGGAAAAATTCGGGAAAAATCGGAAAAAAAATCGGAAAAAATCGGGAAAAATCGGAAAAAAATCGGGAAAAATCGGGAAAAATCGGAAAAATTCGGGAAAAATCGGAAAAAAAATCGGAAAAAATCGGGAAAAATCGGGAAAAAAATCGGAAAAAATCGGAAAAAATCGGGAAAAATCGGGAAAAATCGGAAAAATTCGGGAAAAATCGGAAAAAAAATCGGAAAAAATCGGGAAAAATCGGGAAAAAAATCGGAGAAAATCGGAAAAAAAATCGGAAAAAATCGGAAAAAAAATCGGAAAAAATCGGGAAAAAATCGGGAAAAAAATCGGAGAAAATCGGGAAAAATCGGAAAAAAAATCGGAAAAAATCGGGAAAAATCGGGAAAAATCGGAAAAAAATCGGGAAAAAAATCGGAGAAAATCGGGAAAAATCGGGAAAAAAATTCGGAAAAATTCGGGAAAAATCGGAGAAAAAAATTCGGAAAAATTCGGGAAAAATCGGAAAAAAAATCGGAAAAAATCGGGAAAAATCGGGAAAAAAATCGGAAAAAATCGGGAAAAATCGGAAAAAAATCGGGAAAAAAATCGGAGAAAATCGGGAAAAATCGGAAAAAAAATCGGAAAAAATCGGAAAAAAAATCGGAAAAAATCGGGAAAAAATCGGGAAAAAAATTCGGAAAAATTCGGGAAAAATCGGAAAAAAAATCGGAAAAAATCGGGAAAAATCGGGAAAAATCGGGAAAAAAATCGGAGAAAATCGGAAAAAAAATCGGAAAAAATCGGAAAAAAAATCGGAAAAAATCGGGAAAAAATCGGGAAAAAAATCGGAAAAAATCGGGAAAAATCGGAAAAAAAATCGGAAAAAATCGGGAAAAATCGGGAAAAATCGGAAAAAAATCGGGAAAAAAATCGGAGAAAATCGGGAAAAATCGGGAAAAAAATTCGGAAAAATTCGGGAAAAATCGGAAAAAAAATCGGAAAAAATCGGAAAAAATCGGGAAAAATCGGAAAAAAATCGGGAAAAAAATCGGAGAAAATCGGGAAAAATCGGAAAAAAATCGGGAAAAAAATCGGAGAAAATCGGAAAAAAAATCGGAAAAAATCGGAAAAAAAATCGGAAAAAATCGGGAAAAAATCGGGAAAAAAATCGGAGAAAATCGGGAAAAAAATTCGGAAAAATTCGGGAAAAATCGGAAAAAAAATCGGAAAAAATCGGGAAAAATCGGAAAAAATCGGGAAAAATCGGAAAAAAAATCGGAAAAAATCGGAAAAAAAATCGGAAAAAATCGGGAAAAAAATTCGGAAAAATTCGGGAAAAATCGGAAAAAAAATCGGAAAAAATCGGGAAAAATCGGAAAAAAATCGGGAAAAAAATCGGAGAAAATCGGAAAAAAATCGGAAAAAATCGGAAAAAAAATCGGAAAAAATCGGGAAAAAATCGGGAAAAAAATCGGAGAAAATCGGGAAAAAAATCGGAAAACATCGGGAAAAAATCGGGAAAAAAATCGGAGAAAATCGGAAAAAAAATCGGAAAAAATCGGGAAAAATCGGGAAAAATCGGGAAAAAATCGGGAAAAAAATCGGAGAAAATCGGGAAAAATCGGGAAAAAATTCGGAAAAATTCGGGAAAAATCGGAAAAAAAATCGGAAAAAATCGGGAAAAATCGGGAAAAAAATCGGAGAAAATCGGAAAAAAAATCGGAAAAAATCGGAAAAAAAATCGGAAAAAATCGGGAAAAAATCGGGAAAAATCGGGAAAAAAATTCGGAAAAATTCGGGAAAAATCGGAAAAAAAATCGGAAAAAATCGGGAAAAATCGGAAAAAAATCGGGAAAAAAATCGGAGAAAATCGAAAAAAAAATCGGAAAAAATCGGGAAAAAAATCGGAAAAAATCGGGAAAAATCGGAAAAAAAATCGGAAAAAATCGGAAAAAAAATCGGAAAAAATCGGGAAAAAATCGGGAAAAAAATTCGGAAAAATTCGGGAAAAATCGGAAAAAAAATCGGAAAAAATCGGGAAAAAAATCGGAGAAAATCGGAAAAAAAATCGGAAAAAATCGGGAAAGATCGGGAAAAATCGGGAAAAAATCGGGAAAAAAATCGGAGAAAATCGGGAAAAATCGGGAAAAAATTCGGAAAAAATCGGGAAAAATCGGGAAAAATCGGAAAAAAATCGGGAAAAAAATCGGAGAAAATCGGGAAAAATCGGGAAAAAAATTCGGAAAAATTCGGGAAAAATCGGAAAAAAAATCGGAAAAAATCGGGAAAAATCGGGAAAAATCGGAAAAAAATCGGGAAAAAATCGGGAAGAATCGGGAAAAAAATTCGGAAAAATTCGGGAAAAATCGGAAAAGAAATCGGAAAAAATCGGGAAAAATCGGGAAAAAAATCGGAGAAAATCGGAAAAAAAATCGGAAAAAATCGGAAAAAAAATCGGAAAAAATCGGGAAAAAATCGGGAAAAATCGGGAAAAAAATTCGGAAAAATTCGGGAAAAAATCGGGAAAAAAATCGGAGAAAATCGAAAAAAAAATCGGAAAAAATCGGGAAAAAAATCGGAAAAAATCGGGAAAAATCGGAAAAAAAATCGGAAAAAATCGGAAAAAAAATCGGAAAAAATCGGGAAAAAATCGGGAAAAAAATTCGGAAAAATTCGGGAAAAATCGGAAAAAAAATCGGAAAAAATCGGGAAAAAAATCGGAGAAAATCGGAAAAAAAATCGGAAAAAATCGGGAAAGATCGGGAAAAATCGGAAAAAAAATCGGAAAAAATCGGGAAAAATCGGAAAAAAATCGGGAAAAAAATCGGAGAAAATCGGAAAAAAAATCGGAAAAAATCGGGAAAAAAATCGGAAAAAATCGGGAAAAATCGGAAAAAAAATCGGAAAAAATCGGAAAAAAAATCGGAAAAAATCGGGAAAAAATCGGGAAAAAAATTCGGAAAAATTCGGGAAAAATCGGAAAAAAAATCGGAAAAAATCGGGAAAAATCGGAAAAAAATCGGGAAAAAAATCGGAGAAAATCGGAAAAAAATCGGAAAAAATCGGAAAAAAAATCGGAAAAAATCGGGAAAAAATCGGGAAAAAAATCGGAGAAAATCGGGAAAAAAATCGGAAAACATCGGGAAAAAATCGGGAAAAAAATCGGAGAAAATCGGAAAAAAAATCGGAAAAAATCGGGAAAGATCGGGAAAAATCGGGAAAAAATCGGGAAAAAAATCGGAGAAAATCGGGAAAAATCGGGAAAAAATTCGGAAAAATTCGGGAAAAATCGGAAAAAAAATCGGAAAAAATCGGGAAAAATCGGGAAAAATCGGGAAAAAAATCGGAGAAAATCGGAAAAAAAATCGGAAAAAATCGGAAAAAAAATCGGAAAAAATCGGGAAAAAATCGGGAAAAAAATCGGAGAAAATCGGGAAAAATCGGAAAAAAAATCGGAAAAAATCGGGAAAAATCGGGAAAAATCGGAAAAAAATCGGGAAAAAAATCGGAGAAAATCGGGAAAAATCGGGAAAAAAATTCGGAAAAATTCGGGAAAAATCGGAAAAAAAATCGGAAAAAATCGGAAAAAATCGGGAAAAATCGGAAAAAAATCGGGAAAAAAATCGGAGAAAATCGGGAAAAATCGGAAAAAAATCGGGAAAAAAATCGGAGAAAATCGGAAAAAAAATTCGGAAAAAATCGGAAAAAATCGGAAAAAAAATCGGAGAAAATCGGAAAAAAAATCGGAAAAAATCGGAAAAAAAATCGGAAAAAATCGGGAAAAAATCGGGAAAAAAATCGGAGAAAATCGGGAAAAAAATTCGGAAAAATTCGGGAAAAATCGGAAAAAAAATCGGAAAAAATCGGGAAAAATCGGAAAAAAATCGGGAAAAAAATCGGAGAAAATCGGAAAAAAAATCGGAAAAAATCGGGAAAAAAATCGGAAAAAATCGGGAAAAATCGGGAAAAATCGGAAAAAAATCGGGAAAAAAATCGGAGAAAATCGGGAAAAATCGGGAAAAAAATTCGGAAAAATTCGGGAAAAATCGGAAAAAAAATCGGAAAAAATCGGGAAAAATCGGGAAAAATCGGAAAAAAATCGGGAAAAAATCGGGAAGAATCGGGAAAAAAATTCGGAAAAATTCGGGAAAAATCGGAAAAGAAATCGGAAAAAATCGGGAAAAATCGGGAAAAAAATCGGAGAAAATCGGAAAAAAAATCGGAAAAAATCGGAAAAAAAATCGGAAAAAATCGGGAAAAAATCGGGAAAAATCGGGAAAAAAATTCGGAAAAATTCGGGAAAAAATCGGGAAAAAAATCGGAGAAAATCGAAAAAAAAATCGGAAAAAATCGGGAAAAAAATCGGAAAAAATCGGGAAAAATCGGAAAAAAAATCGGAAAAAATCGGAAAAAAAATCGGAAAAAAATCGGGAAAAAATCGGGAAAAAAATTCGGAAAAATTCGGGAAAAATCGGAAAAAAAATCGGGAAAAAAATCGGAGAAAATCGGAAAAAAAATCGGAAAAAATCGGGAAAAAAATCGGGAAAAATCGGAAAAAAAATCGGGAAAAAATCGGGAAAAATCGGAAAAAAAATCGGGAAAAAAATCGGAGAAAATCGGAAAAAAAATCGGAAAAAATCGGGAAAAAAATCGGAAAAAATCGGGAAAAAATCGGAAAAAAAATCGGAAAAAATCGGAAAAAAAATCGGAAAAAATCGGGAAAAAATCGGGAAAAAAATTCGGAAAAATTCGGGAAAAATCGGAAAAAAAATCGGAAAAAATCGGGAAAAATCGGAAAAAAATCGGGAAAAAAATCGGAGAAAATCGGAAAAAAATCGGAAAAAATCGGAAAAAAAATCGGAAAAAATCGGGAAAAAATCGGGAAAAAAATCGGAGAAAATCGGGAAAAAAATCGGAAAACATCGGGAAAAAATCGGGAAAAAAATCGGAGAAAATCGGAAAAAAAATCGGAAAAAATCGGGAAAAATCGGGAAAAATCGGAAAAAAATCGGGAAAAAAATCGGAGAAAATCGGGAAAAATCGGGAAAAAATTCGGAAAAATTCGGGAAAAATCGGAAAAAAAATCGGAAAAAATCGGGAAAAATCGGGAAAAATCGGGAAAAAAATCGGAGAAAATCGGAAAAAAAATCGGAAAAAATCGGAAAAAAAATCGGAAAAAATCGGGAAAAAATCGGGAAAAAAATCGGAGAAAATCGGGAAAAATCGGAAAAAAAATCGGAAAAAATCGGGAAAAATCGGGAAAAATCGGAAAAAAATCGGGAAAAAAATCGGAGAAAATCGGGAAAAATCGGGAAAAAAATTCGGAAAAATTCGGGAAAAATCGGAAAAAAAATCGGAAAAAATCGGAAAAAATCGGGAAAAATCGGAAAAAAATCGGGAAAAAAATCGGAGAAAATCGGGAAAAATCGGAAAAAAATCGGGAAAAAAATCGGAGAAAATCGGAAAAAAAATTCGGAAAAAATCGGAAAAAATCGGAAAAAAAATCGGAGAAAATCGGAAAAAAAATCGGAAAAAATCGGAAAAAAAATCGGAAAAAATCGGGAAAAAATCGGGAAAAAAATCGGAGAAAATCGGGAAAAAAATTCGGAAAAATTCGGGAAAAATCGGAAAAAAAATCGGAAAAAATCGGGAAAAATCGGAAAAAAATCGGGAAAAAAATCGGAGAAAATCGGAAAAAAAATCGGAAAAAATCGGGAAAAAAATCGGAAAAAATCGGGAAAAATCGGAAAAAAAATCGGAAAAAATCGGAAAAAAAATCGGAAAAAATCGGGAAAAAAATTCGGAAAAATTCGGGAAAAATCGGAAAAAAAATCGGAAAAAATCGGGAAAAATCGGAAAAAAATCGGGAAAAAAATCGGAGAAAATCGGAAAAAAATCGGAAAAAATCGGAAAAAAAATCGGAAAAAATCGGGAAAAAATCGGGAAAAAAATCGGAGAAAATCGGGAAAAAAATCGGAAAACATCGGGAAAAAATCGGAAAAAAATCGGAGAAAATCGGAAAAAAAATCGGAAAAAATCGGGAAAAATCGGGAAAAATCGGGAGAAAATCGGGAAAAAAATCGGAGAAAATCGGGAAAAATCGGGAAAAAATTCGGAAAAATTCGGGAAAAATCGGAAAAAAAATCGGAAAAAATCGGGAAAAATCGGGAAAAAAATCGGAGAAAATCGGAAAAAAAATCGGAAAAAATCGGAAAAAAAATCGGAAAAAATCGGGAAAAAATCGGGAAAAAAATCGGAGAAAATCGGGAAAAATCGGAAAAAAAATCGGAAAAAATCGGGTAAAATCGGGAAAAATCGGAAAAAAATCGGGAAAAAAATCGGAGAAAATCGGAAAAAAATCGGAAAAAATCGGAAAAAAAATCGGAAAAAATCGGGAAAAAATCGGGAAAAAAATCGGAGAAAATCGGGAAAAAAATTCGGAAAAATTCGGGAAAAATCGGAAAAAAAATCGGAAAAAATCGGGAAAAATCGGAAAAAAATCGGGAAAAAAATCGGAGAAAATCGGAAAAAAAATTCGGAAAAAATCGGAAAAAATCGGAAAAAAAATCGGAAAAAATCGGGAAAAAATCGGGAAAAAAATCGGAGAAAATCGGGAAAAAAATTCGGAAAAATTCGGGAAAAATCGGAAAAAAAATCGGAAAAAATCGGGAAAAATCGGAAAAAAATCGGGAAAAATCGGGAAAAAAATTCGGAAAAATTCGGGAAAAATCGGAAAAAAAATCGGAAAAAATCGGGAAAAATCGGGAAAAAAATCGGAGAAAATCGGAAAAAAAATCGGAAAAAATCGGAAAAAAAATCGGAAAAAATCGGGAAAAAATCGGGAAAAAAATCGTAGAAAATCGGGAAAAAAATTCGGAAAAATTCGGGAAAAATCGGAAAAAAAATCGGAAAAAATCGGGAAAAATCGGAAAAAAATCGGGAAAAAAATCGGAGAAAATCGGAAAAAAATCGGAAAAAATCGGAAAAAAAATCGGAAAAAATCGGGAAAAAATCGGGAAAAAAATCGGAGAAAATCGGGAAAAAAATCGGAAAACATCGGGAAAAAATCGGGAAAAAAATCGGAGAAAATCGGAAAAAAAATCGGAAAAAATCGGGAAAAATCGGGAAAAATCGGAAAAAAATCGGGAAAAATCGGAAAAAAAATCGGAAAAAATCGGGAAAAATCGGGAAAAATCGGGAAAAATCGGAAAAATTCGGGAAAAATCGGAAAAAAAATCGGAAAAAATCGGGAAAAATCGGGAAAAAAATCGGAAAAAATCGGAAAAAATCGGGAAAAATCGGGAAAAATCGGAAAAATTCGGGAAAAATCGGAAAAAATTTCGGAAAAATTCGGGAAAAATCGGAAAAAAAATCGGAAAAAATCGGGAAAAATCGGGAAAAAAATCGGAAAAAATCGGGAAAAATCGGAAAAAAATCGGGAAAAAAATCGGAGAAAATCGGGAAAAATCGGAAAAAATCGGGAAAAAAATCGGAAAAAATCGGGAAAAATCGGAAAAAAAATCGGAAAAAATCGGAAAAAAAATCGGAAAAAATCGGGAAAAAAATTCGGAAAAATTCGGGAAAAATCGGAAAAAAAATCGGAAAAAATCGGGAAAAATCGGAAAAAAATCGGGAAAAAAATCGGAGAAAATCGGGAAAAATCGGGAAAAAAATCGTGAAAAAAATCGGAAAAAATCGGGAAAAATCGGGAAAAATCGGAAAAAAATCGGGAAAAAAATCGGAGAAAATCGGAAAAAAAATCGGAAAAAATCGGAAAAAAAATCGGAAAAAATCGGGAAAAAATCGGGAAAAAAATCGTAGAAAATCGGGAAAAAAATTCGGAAAAATTCGGGAAAAATCGGAAAAAAAATCGGAAAAAATCGGGAAAAATCGGAAAAAAATCGGGAAAAAAATCGGAGAAAATCGGAAAAAAATCGGAAAAAATCGGAAAAAAAATCGGAAAAAATCGGGAAAAAATCGGGAAAAAAATCGGAGAAAATCGGGAAAAAAATCGGAAAACATCGGGAAAAAATCGGGAAAAAAATCGGAGAAAATCGGAAAAAGAATCGGAAAAAATCGGGAAAAATCGGAAAAAAATCGGGAAAAATCGGAAAAAAAATCGGAAAAAATCGGGAAAAATCGGGAAAAATCGGGAAAAATCGGAAAAATTCGGGAAAAATCGGAAAAAAAATCGGAAAAAATCGGGAAAAATCGGGAAAAAAATCGGAAAAAATCGGAAAAAATCGGGAAAAATCGGGAAAAATCGGAAAAATTCGGGAAAAATCGGAAAAAATTTCGGAAAAATTCGGGAAAAATCGGAAAAAAAATCGGAAAAAATCGGGAAAAATCGGGAAAAAAATCGGAAAAAATCGGGAAAAATCGGAAAAAAATCGGGAAAAAAATCGGAGAAAATCGGGAAAAATCGGAAAAAATCGGGAAAAAAATCGGAAAAAATCGGGAAAAATCGGAAAAAAAATCGGAAAAAATCGGAAAAAAAATCGGAAAAAATCGGGAAAAAAATTCGGAAAAATTCGGGAAAAATCGGAAAAAAAATCGGAAAAAATCGGGAAAAATCGGAAAAAAATCGGGAAAAAAATCGGAGAAAATCGGAAAAAAATCGGAAAAAATCGGAAAAAAAATCGGAGAAAATCGGGAAAAATCGGAAAAAAATCGGGAAAAAAATCGGAGAAAATCGGAAAAAAAATTCGGAAAAAATCGGAAAAAATCGGAAAAAAAATCGGAAAAAATCGGGAAAAAATCGGGAAAAAAATCGTAGAAAATCGGGAAAAAAATTCGGAAAAATTCGGGAAAAATCGGAAAAAAAATCGGAAAAAATCGGGAAAAATCGGAAAAAAATCGGGAAAAAAATCGGAGAAAATCGGAAAAAAATCGGAAAAAAATCGGGAAAAATCGGGAAAAATCGGAAAAAAATCGGGGAAATCGGAAAAAAAATCGGAAAAAATCGGGAAAAATCGGGAAAAATCGGGAAAAATCGGAAAAATTCGGGAAAAATCGGAAAAAAAATCGGAAAAAATCGGAAAAAATCGGGAAAAATCGGGAAAAATCGGAAAAATATCGGAGAAAATCGGGAAAAATCGGGAAAAAAATTCGGAAAAATTCGGGAAAAATCGGAGAAAAAAATTCGGAAAAATTCGGGAAAAATCGGAAAAAAAATCGGAAAAAATCGGGAAAAATCGGGAAAAAAATCGGAAAAAATCGGGAAAAATCGGAAAAAAATCGGGAAAAAAATCGGAGAAAATCGGGAAAAATCGGGAAAAAAATCGTGAAAAAAATCGGAAAAAATCGGGAAAAATCGGGAAAAATCGGAAAAAAATCGGGAAAAAAATCGGAGAAAATCGGAAAAAAAATCGGAAAAAATCGGAAAAAAAATCGGAAAAAATCGGGAAAAAATCGGGAAAAAAATCGGAGAAAATCGGAAAAAATCGGAAAAAATCGGGAAAAAATCGGGAAAAAAATCGGAGAAAATCGGAAAAAATCGGAAAAAATCGGAAAAAAAATCGGAAAAAATCGGGAAAAAATCAGGAAAAAAATCGGAGAAAATCGGGAAAAAAATTCGGAAAAATTCGGGAAAAATCGGAAAAAAAATCGGAAAAAATCGGAAAAAAAATCGGAAAAAATCGGGAAAAAATCGGGAAAAAAATAAGAGAAAATCGGAAAAAATCGGAAAAAATCGGGAAAAAATCGGGAAAAAAATCGGAGAAAATCGGAAAAAATCGGAAAAAAAATCGGAAAAAATCGGGAAAAAAATCGGAAAAAATCGGGAAAAAATCGGGAAAAAAAATCGGAGAAAATCGGGAAAAAAAATCGGAAAAATTCGGGAAAAATCGGAAAAAAAATCGGAAAAAATCGGGAAAAATCGGAAAAAAATCGGGAAAAATCGGAAAAAATCGGGAAAAAATCGGGAAAAAAATCGGAGAAAATCGGGAAAAAAATTCGGAAAAATTCGGGAAAAATCGGAAAATAATCGGAAAAAATCGGGAAAAGTCGGAAAAAAATCGGGAAAAAAATCGGAGAAAATCGGAAAAAAAATCGGAAAAAATCGGGAAAAAAATCGGGAAAAATCGGGAAAAATCGGAAAAAAAATCGGAAAAAATCGGAAAAAAAATCGGAAAAAATCGGGAAAAAATCGGGAAAAAAATTCGGAAAAATTCGGGAAAAATCGGAAAAAAAATCGGAAAAAATCGGGAAAAATCGGGAAAAAATCGGGAAAAAAATCGGAGAAAATCGGGAAAAATCGGGAAAAAAATCGTGAAAAAAATCGGAAAAAATCGGGAAAAATCGGGAAAAATCGGAAAAAAATCGGGAAAAAAATCGGAGAAAATCGGAAAAAAAATCGGAAAAAATCGGAAAAAAAATCGGAAAAAATCGGGAAAAAATCGGGAAAAAAATCGGAGAAAATCGGGAAAAAAATTCGGAAAAATTCGGGAAAAATCGGAAAATAATCGGAAAAAATCGGGAAAAATCGGAAAAAAATCGGGAAAAAAATCGGAGAAAATCGGAAAAAAAATCGGAAAAAATCGGGAAAAAAATCGGAAAAAATCGGGAAAAATCGGAAAAAAAATCGGAAAAAATCGGAAAAAAAATCGGAAAAAATCGGGAAAAAATCGGGAAAAAAATTCGGAAAAATTCGGGAAAAATCGGAAAAAAAATCGGAAAAAATCGGGAAAAATCGGAAAAAAATCGGGAAAAAAATCGGAGAAAATCGGAAAAAAAATCGGAAAAAATCGGAAAAAAAATCGGAAAAAATCGGGAAAAAATCGGGAAAAAAATCGGAGAAAATCGGGAAAAAAATCGGAAAAAATCGGGAAAAAATCGGGAAAAAAATCGGAGAAAATCGGAAAAAAAATCGGAAAAAATCGGGAAAAATCGGGAAAAATCGGAAAAAAATCGGGAAAAAAATCGGAGAAAATCGGGAAAAATCGGGAAAAAAATTCGGAAAAATTCGGGAAAAATCGGAAAAAAAATCGGAAAAAATCGGGAAAAATCGGGAAAAAAATCGGAGAAAATCGGAAAAAAAATCGGAAAAAATCGGAAAAAAAATCGGAAAAAATCGGGAAAAAATCGGGAAGAATCGGGAAAAAAATTCGGAAAAATTCGGGAAAAATCGGAAAAAAAATCGGAAAAAATCGGGAAAAATCGGGAAAAAAATCGGAGAAAATCGGAAAAAAAATCGGAAAAAATCGGGAAAAAATCGGGAAAAATCGGGAAAAAAATTCGGAAAAATTCGGGAAAAATCGGAAAAAAAATCGGAAAAAATCGGGAAAAATCGGGAAAAAAATCGGAAAAAATCGGGAAAAATCGGGAAAAATCGGAAAAAAAATCGGAAAAAATCCGGAAAAAATCGGGAAAAAAATCGGAGAAAATCGGAAAAAAAATCGGAAAAAATCGGGAAAAATCGGGAAAAATCGGAAAAAAAATCGGAAAAAATCGGGAAAAATCGGGAAAAAAATCGGAAAAAATCGGGAAAAATCGGAAAAAAATCGGAAAAAAAATCGGAAAAAATCGGGAAAAATCGGGAAAAAAATCGGAGAAAATCGGAAAAAAAATCGGAAAAAATCGGAAAAAAAATCGGAAAAAATCGGGAAAAAATCGGGAAAAAAATCGGAGAAAATCGGGAAAAAAATTCGGAAAAATTCGGGAAAAATCGGAAAAAATCGGAAAAAAAATCGGAAAAAATCGGGAAAAAATCGGGAAAAAAATCGGAGAAAATCGGGAAAAAAATCGGAAAACATCGGGAAAAAATCGGGAAAAAAATCGGAGAAAATCGGAAAAAAAATCGGAAAAAATCGGGAAAGATCGGGAAAAATCGGGAAAAAATCGGGAAAAAAATCGGAGAAAATCGGGAAAAATCGGGAAAAAATTCGGAAAAAATCGGGAAAAATCGGGAAAAATCGGAAAAAAATCGGGAAAAAAATCGGAGAAAATCGGGAAAAATCGGGAAAAAAATTCGGAAAAATTCGGGAAAAATCGGAAAAAAAATCGGAAAAAATCGGGAAAAAATCGGGAAAAAAATCGGAGAAAATCGGAAAAAATCGGAAAAAAAATCGGAAAAAATCGGGAAAAATCGGGAAAAATCGGAAAAAATCGGGAAAAATCGGGAAAAATCGGAAAAAAATCGGAGAAAATCGGGAAAAATCGGGAAAAAAATTCGGAAAAATTCGGGAAAAATCGGAAAAAAAATCGGAAAAAATCGGGAAAAATCGGGAAAAAAATCGGAAAAAATCGGAAAAAATCGGGAAAAAATCGGGAAAAATCGGGAAAAAAATTCGGAAAAATTCGGGAAAAATCGGAAAAAAAATCGGAAAAAATCGGGAAAAATCGGGAAAAAAATCGGAAAAAATCGGGAAAAATCGGGAAAAATCGGAAAAAAATCGGGAAAAAAATCGGAGAAAATCGGGAAAAATCGGGAAAAAAATTCGGAAAAATTCGGGAAAAATCGGAAAAAAAATCGGAAAAAATCGGGAAAAATCGGGAAAAAAATCGGAGAAAATCGGAAAAAAAATCGGAAAAAATCGGAAAAAAAATCGGAAAAATTCGGGAAAAATCGGAGAAAAAAATTCGGAAAAATTCGGGAAAAATCGGAAAAAAAATCGGAAAAAATCGGGAAAAATCGGGAAAAAAATCGGAAAAAATCGGGAAAAATCGGAAAAAAATCGGGAAAAAAATCGGAGAAAATCGGGAAAAATCGTGAAAAAAATCGTGAAAAAAATCGGAAAAAATCGGGAAAAATCGGGAAAAATCGGAAAAAAATCGGGAAAAAAATCGGAGAAAATCGGAAAAAAAATCGGAAAAAATCGGAAAAAAAATCGGAAAAAATCGGGAAAAAATCGGGAAAAAAATCGGAGAAAATCGGAAAAAATCGGAAAAAATCGGGAAAAAATCGGGAAAAAAATCGGAGAAAATCGGAAAAAATCGGAAAAAATCGGAAAAAAAATCGGAAAAAATCGGGAAAAAATCAGGAAAAAAATCGGAGAAAATCGGGAAAAAAATTCGGAAAAATTCGGGAAAAATCGGAAAAAAAATCGGAAAAAATCGGAAAAAAAATCGGAAAAAATCGGGAAAAAATCGGGAAAAAAATAAGAGAAAATCGGAAAAAATCGGAAAAAATCGGGAAAAAATCGGGAAAAAAATCGGAGAAAATCGGAAAAAATCGGAAAAAAAATCGGAAAAAATCGGAAAAAAAATCGGAAAAAATCGGGAAAAAATCGGGAAAAAAAATCGGAGAAAATCGGGAAAAAAAATCGGAAAAATTCGGGAAAAATCGGAAAAAAAATCGGAAAAAATCGGGAAAAATCGGAAAAAAATCGGGAAAAATCGGGAAAAATCGGAAAAAATCGGAGAAAATCGGGAAAAATCGGGAAAAAAATTCGGAAAATTCGGGAAAAATCGGAAAAAAAATCGGAAAAAATCGGAAAAAAAATCGGAAAAAATCGGAAAAAAAATCGGAAAAAATCGGGAAAAAATCGGGAAAAATCGGGAAAAAAATTCGGAAAAATTCGGGAAAAATCGGAAAAAAAATCGGAAAAAATCGGGAAAAATCGGGAAAAAAATCGGAAAAAATCGGGAAAAATCGGAAAAAAATCGGGAAAAAAATCGGAGAAAATCGGGAAAAATCGGGAAAAAAATCGTGAAAAAAATCGGAAAAAATCGGGAAAAATCGGGAAAAATCGGAAAAAAATCGGGAAAAAAATCGGAGAAAATCGGAAAAAAAATCGGAAAAAATCGGAAAAAAAATCGGAAAAAATCGGGAAAAAATCGGGAAAAAAATCGGAGAAAATCGGGAAAAAAATTCGGAAAAATTCGGGAAAAATCGGAAAATAATCGGAAAAAATCGGGAAAAATCGGAAAAAAATCGGGAAAAAAATCGGAGAAAATCGGAAAAAAAATCGGAAAAAATCGGGAAAAAAATCGGAAAAAATCGGGAAAAATCGGAAAAAAAATCGGAAAAAATCGGAAAAAAAATCGGAAAAAATCGGGAAAAAATCGGGAAAAAAATTCGGAAAAATTCGGGAAAAATCGGGAAAAAATCAGGAAAAAAATCGGAGAAAATCGGGAAAAAAATTCGGAAAAATTCGGGAAAAATCGGAAAAAAAATCGGAAAAAATCGGAAAAAAAATCGGAAAAAATCGGGAAAAAATCGGGAAAAAAATAAGAGAAAATCGGAAAAAATCGGAAAAAATCGGGAAAAAATCGGGAAAAAAATCGGAGAAAATCGGAAAAAATCGGAAAAAAAATCGGAAAAAATCGGAAAAAAAATCGGAAAAAATCGGGAAAAAATCGGGAAAAAAAATCGGAGAAAATCGGGAAAAAAAATCGGAAAAATTCGGGAAAAATCGGAAAAAAAATCGGAAAAAATCGGGAAAAATCGGAAAAAAATCGGGAAAAATCGGGAAAAATCGGAAAAAATCGGAGAAAATCGGGAAAAATCGGGAAAAAAATTCGGAAAATTCGGGAAAAATCGGAAAAAAAATCGGAAAAAATCGGAAAAAAAATCGGAAAAAATCGGAAAAAAAATCGGAAAAAATCGGGAAAAAATCGGGAAAAATCGGGAAAAAAATTCGGAAAAATTCGGGAAAAATCGGAAAAAAAATCGGAAAAAATCGGGAAAAATCGGGAAAAAAATCGGAAAAAATCGGGAAAAATCGGAAAAAAATCGGGAAAAAAATCGGAGAAAATCGGGAAAAATCGGGAAAAAAATCGTGAAAAAAATCGGAAAAAATCGGGAAAAATCGGGAAAAATCGGAAAAAAATCGGGAAAAAAATCGGAGAAAATCGGAAAAAAAATCGGAAAAAATCGGAAAAAAAATCGGAAAAAATCGGGAAAAAATCGGGAAAAAAATCGGAGAAAATCGGGAAAAAAATTCGGAAAAATTCGGGAAAAATCGGAAAATAATCGGAAAAAATCGGGAAAAATCGGAAAAAAATCGGGAAAAAAATCGGAGAAAATCGGAAAAAAAATCGGAAAAAATCGGGAAAAAAATCGGAAAAAATCGGGAAAAATCGGAAAAAAAATCGGAAAAAATCGGAAAAAAAATCGGAAAAAATCGGGAAAAAATCGGGAAAAAAATTCGGAAAAATTCGGGAAAAATCGGAAAAAAAATCGGAAAAAATCGGGAAAAATCGGAAAAAAATCGGGAAAAAAATCGGAGAAAATCGGAAAAAAAATCGGAAAAAATCGGAAAAAAAATCGGAAAAAATCGGGAAAAAATCGGGAAAAAAATCGGAGAAAATCGGGAAAAAAATCGGAAAACATCGGGAAAAAATCGGGAAAAAAATCGGAGAAAATCGGAAAAAAAATCGGAAAAAATCGGGAAAAATCGGGAAAAATCGGAAAAAAATCGGGAAAAAAATCGGAGAAAATCGGGAAAAATCGGGAAAAAAAATCGGAAAAATTCGGGAAAAATCGGAAAAAAAATCGGAAAAAATCGGGAAAAATCGGGAAAAAAATCGGAGAAAATCGGAAAAAAAATCGGAAAAAATCGGAAAAAAAATCGGAAAAAATCGGGAAAAAATCGGGAAGAATCGGGAAAAAAATTCGGAAAAATTCTGGAAAAATCGGAAAAAAAATCGGAAAAAATCGGAAAAAAAATCGGAAAAAATCGGAAAAAAAATCGGAAAAAATCGGGAAAAAATCGGGAAAAATCGGGAAAAAAATTCGGAAAAATTCGGGAAAAATCGGAAAAAAAATCGGAAAAAATCGGGAAAAATCGGGAAAAAAATCGGAAAAAATCGGGAAAAATCGGAAAAAAATCGGGAAAAAAATCGGAGAAAATCGGGAAAAATCGGGAAAAAAATCGTGAAAAAAATCGGAAAAAATCGGGAAAAATCGGGAAAAATCGGAAAAAAATCGGGAAAAAAATCGGAGAAAATCGGAAAAAAAATCGGAAAAAATCGGAAAAAAAATCGGAAAAAATCGGGAAAAAATCGGGAAAAAAATCGGAGAAAATCGGGAAAAAAATTCGGAAAAATTCGGGAAAAATCGGAAAATAATCGGAAAAAATCGGGAAAAATCGGAAAAAAATCGGGAAAAAAATCGGAGAAAATCGGAAAAAAAATCGGAAAAAATCGGGAAAAAAATCGGAAAAAATCGGGAAAAATCGGAAAAAAAATCGGAAAAAATCGGAAAAAAAATCGGAAAAAATCGGGAAAAAATCGGGAAAAAAATTCGGAAAAATTCGGGAAAAATCGGAAAAAAAATCGGAAAAAATCGGGAAAAATCGGAAAAAAATCGGGAAAAAAATCGGAGAAAATCGGAAAAAAAATCGGAAAAAATCGGAAAAAAAATCGGAAAAAATCGGGAAAAAATCGGGAAAAAAATCGGAGAAAATCGGGAAAAAAATCGGAAAACATCGGGAAAAAATCGGGAAAAAAATCGGAGAAAATCGGAAAAAAAATCGGAAAAAATCGGGAAAAATCGGGAAAAATCGGAAAAAAATCGGGAAAAAAATCGGAGAAAATCGGGAAAAATCGGGAAAAAAAATCGGAAAAATTCGGGAAAAATCGGAAAAAAAATCGGAAAAAATCGGGAAAAATCGGGAAAAAAATCGGAGAAAATCGGAAAAAAAATCGGAAAAAATCGGAAAAAAAATCGGAAAAAATCGGGAAAAAATCGGGAAGAATCGGGAAAAAAATTCGGAAAAATTCGGGAAAAATCGGAAAAAAAATCGGAAAAAATCGGGAAAAATCGGGAAAAAAATCGGAGAAAATCGGAAAAAAAATCGGAAAAAATCGGGAAAAAATCGGGAAAAATCGGGAAAAAAATTCGGAAAAATTCGGGAAAAATCGGAAAAAAAATCGGAAAAAATCGGGAAAAATCGGGAAAAAAATCGGAAAAAATCGGGAAAAATCGGGAAAAATCGGAAAAAAAATCGGAAAAAATCGGGAAAAAATCGGGAAAAAAATCGGAGAAAATCGGAAAAAAAATCGGAAAAAATCGGGAAAAATCGGGAAAAATCGGAAAAAAAATCGGAAAAAATCGGGAAAAATCGGGAAAAAAATCGGAAAAAATCGGGAAAAATCGGGAAAAATCGGAAAAAAATCGGAAAAAAAATCGGAAAAAATCGGGAAAAATCGGGAAAAAAATCGGAGAAAATCGGAAAAAAAATCGGAAAAAATCGGAAAAAAAATCGGAAAAAATCGGGAAAAAATCGGGAAAAAAATCGGAGAAAATCGGGAAAAAAATTCGGAAAAATTCGGGAAAAATCGGAAAAAAAATCGGAAAAAATCGGGAAAAATCGGAAAAAAATCGGGAAAAAAATCGGAGAAAATCGGAAAAAAAATCGGAAAAAATCGGGAAAAAAATCGGAAAAAATCGGGAAAAATCGGAAAAAAAATCGGAAAAAATCGGAAAAAAAATCGGAAAAAATCGGGAAAAAATCGGGAAAAAAATTCGGAAAAATTCGGGAAAAATCGGAAAAAAAATCGGAAAAAATCGGGAAAAATCGGAAAAAAATCGGGAAAAAAATCGGAGAAAATCGGAAAAAAATCGGAAAAAATCGGAAAAAAAATCGGAAAAAATCGGGAAAAAATCGGGAAAAAAATCGGAGAAAATCGGGAAAAAAATCGGAAAACATCGGGAAAAAATCGGGAAAAAAATCGGAGAAAATCGGAAAAAAAATCGGAAAAAATCGGGAAAGATCGGGAAAAATCGGGAAAAAATCGGGAAAAAAATCGGAGAAAATCGGGAAAAATCGGGAAAAAATTCGGAAAAAATCGGGAAAAATCGGGAAAAATCGGAAAAAAATCGGGAAAAAAATCGGAGAAAATCGGGAAAAATCGGGAAAAAAATTCGGAAAAATTCGGGAAAAATCGGAAAAAAAATCGGAAAAAATCGGGAAAAAATCGGGAAAAAAATTGGAGAAAATCGGAAAAAATCGGAAAAAAAATCGGAAAAAATCGGGAAAAATCGGGAAAAATCGGAAAAAATCGGGAAAAATCGGGAAAAATCGGAAAAAAATCGGAGAAAATCGGGAAAAATCGGGAAAAAAATTCGGAAAAATTCGGGAAAAATCGGAAAAAAAATCGGAAAAAATCGGGAAAAATCGGGAAAAAAATCGGAAAAAATCGGGAAAAATCGGGAAAAATCGGAAAAAAATCGGGAAAAAAATCGGAGAAAATCGGGAAAAATCGGGAAAAAAATTCGGAAAAATTCGGGAAAAATCGGAAAAAAAATCGGAAAAAATCGGGAAAAATCGGGAAAAAAATCGGAGAAAATCGGAAAAAAAATCGGAAAAAATCGGAAAAAAAATCGGAAAAAATCGGGAAAAAATCGGGAAAAAAATCGGAGAAAATCGGGAAAAAAAATTCGGAAAAATTCGGGAAAAATCGGAAAAAAAATCGGAAAAAATCGGGAAAAATCGGAAAAAAATCGGGAAAAAAATCGGAGAAAATCGGAAAAAAATCGGAAAAAATCGGAAAAAAATCGGAAAAAATCGGGAAAAAATCGGGAAAAAAATCGGAGAAAATCGGGAAAAAAATCGGAAAACATCGGGAAAAAATCGGGAAAAAAATCGGAGAAAATCGGAAAAAAAATCGGAAAAAATCGGGAAAAATCGGGAAAAATCGGAAAAAAATCGGGAAAAATCGGAAAAAAAATCGGAAAAAATCGGGAAAAATCGGGAAAAATCGGGAAAAATCGGAAAAATTCGGGAAAAATCGGAAAAAAATTTGGAAAAAATCGGGAAAAATCGGGAAAAAAATCGGAAAAAATCGGAAAAAATCGGGAAAAATCGGGAAAAATCGGAAAAATTCGGGAAAAATCGGAAAAAAAATCGGAAAAAATCGGGAAAAATCGGGAAAAAAATCGGAGAAAATCGGAAAAAAAATCGGAAAAAATCGGAAAAAAAATCGGAAAAAATCGGGAAAAAATCGGGAAAAAAATCGGAGAAAATCGGGAAAAATCGGAAAAAAAATCGGAAAAAATCGGGAAAAATCGGGAAAAATCGGAAAAAAATCGGAGAAAATCGGGAAAAATCGGGAAAAAAATTCGGAAAAATTCGGGAAAAATCGGAGAAAAAAATTCGGAAAAATTCGGGAAAAATCGGAAAAAAAATCGGAAAAAATCGGGAAAAATCGGGAAAAAAATCGGAAAAAATCGGGAAAAATCGGAAAAAAATCGGGAAAAAAATCGGAGAAAATCGGGAAAAATCGGGAAAAAAATCGTGAAAAAAATCGGAAAAAATCGGGAAAAATCGGGAAAAATCGGAAAAAAATCGGGAAAAAAATCGGAGAAAATCGGAAAAAAAATCGGAAAAAATCGGAAAAAAAATCGGAAAAAATCGGGAAAAAATCGGAAAAAAATCGGAGAAAATCGGAAAAAATCGGAAAAAATCGGGAAAAAATCGGGAAAAAAATCGGAGAAAATCGGAAAAAATCGGAAAAAATCGGAAAAAAAATCGGAAAAAATCGGGAAAAAATCAGGAAAAAAATCGGAGAAAATCGGGAAAAAAATTCGGAAAAATTCGGGAAAAATCGGAAAAAAAATCGGAAAAAATCGGAAAAAAAATCGGAAAAAATCGGGAAAAAATCGGGAAAAAAATAAGAGAAAATCGGAAAAAATCGGAAAAAATCGGGAAAAATCGGGAAAAATCGGAAAAAAATCGGGAAAAAAATCGGAGAAAATCGGAAAAAAAATCGGAAAAAATCGGAAAAAAAATCGGAAAAAATCGGGAAAAAATCGGGAAAAAAATCGGGAAAAAATCGGGAAAAAAATCGGAGAAAATCGGAAAAAATCGGAAAAAAAATCGGAAAAAATCGGAAAAAAAATCGGAAAAAATCGGGAAAAAATCGGGAAAAAAAATCGGAGAAAATCGGGAAAAAAAATCGGAAAAATTCGGGAAAAATCGGAAAAAAAATCGGAAAAAATCGGGAAAAATCGGAAAAAAATCGGGAAAAAAATCGGAGAAAATCGGAAAAAAAATTCGGAAAAAATCGGAAAAAAATCGGAAAAAAAATCGGAAAAAATCGGGAAAAAATCGGGAAAAAAATCGGAGAAAATCGGGAAAAATCGGGAAAAAAATCGTGAAAAAAATCGGAAAAAAAATTCGGAAAAATTCGGGAAAAATCGGAAAAAAAATCGGAAAAAATCGGAAAAAAACGGGAAAAATCGGAAAAAAATCGGGAAAAAAATCGGAGAAAATCGGAAAAAAAATCGGAAAAAATCGGAAAAAAAATCGGAAAAAATCGGGAAAAAATCGGGAAAAAAATCGGAGAAAATCGGAAAAAATCGGAAAAAAAATCGGAAAAAATCGGGAAAAATCGGAAAAAATCGGGAAAAATCGGGAAAAATCGGAAAAAAATCGGAGAAAATCGGGAAAAATCGGGAAAAAAATTCGGAAAATTCGGGAAAAATCGGAAAAAAAATCGGAAAAAATCGGAAAAAAAATCGGAAAAAATCGGAAAAAAAATCGGAAAAAATCGGGAAAAAATCGGGAAAAATCGGGAAAAAAATTCGGAAAAATTCGGGAAAAATCGGAAAAAAAATCGGAAAAAATCGGGAAAAATCGTGAAAAAAATCGGAAAAAATCGGGAAAAATCGGAAAAAAATCGGGAAAAAAATCGGAGAAAATCGGGAAAAATCGGGAAAAAAATCGTGAAAAAAATCGGAAAAAATCGGGAAAAATCGGGAAAAATCGGAAAAATATCGGGAAAAAAATCGGAGAAAATCGGAAAAAAAATCGGGAAAAATCGGAAAAAAAATCGGAAAAAATCGGGAAAAAATCGGGAAAAAAATCGGAGAAAATCGGGAAAAAAATTCGGAAAAATTCGGGAAAAATCGGAAAATAATCGGAAAAAATCGGGAAAAATCGGAAAAAAATCGGGAAAAAAATCGGAGAAAATCGGAAAAAAAATCGGAAAAAATCGGGAAAAAAATCGGAAAAAATCGGGAAAAAATCGGGAAAAAAATTCGGAAAAATTCGGGAAAAATCGGAAAAAAAATCGGAAAAAATCGGGAAAAATCGGGAAAAATCGGGAAAAAAATCGGAGAAAATCGGAAAAAAAATCGGAAAAAATCGGAAAAAAAATCGGAAAAAATCGGGAAAAAATCGGGAAAAAAAATCGGAGAAAATCGGGAAAAAAAATCGGAAAAATTCGGGAAAAATCGGAAAAAAAATCGGAAAAAATCGGGAAAAATCGGAAAAAAATCGGGAAAAATCGGGAAAAATCGGAAAAAATCGGAGAAAATCGGGAAAAATCGGGAAAAAAATTCGGAAAATTCGGGAAAAATCGGAAAAAAAATCGGAAAAAATCGGAAAAAAAATCGGAAAAAATCGGAAAAAAAATCGGAAAAAATCGGGAAAAAATCGGGAAAAATCGGGAAAAAAATTCGGAAAAATTCGGGAAAAATCGGAAAAAAAATCGGAAAAAATCGGGAAAAATCGGGAAAAAAATCGGAAAAAATCGGGAAAAATCGGAAAAAAATCGGGAAAAAAATCGGAGAAAATCGGGAAAAATCGGGAAAAAAATCGTGAAAAAAATCGGAAAAAATCGGGAAAAATCGGGAAAAATCGGAAAAAAATCGGGAAAAAAATCGGAGAAAATCGGAAAAAAAATCGGAAAAAATCGGAAAAAAAATCGGAAAAAATCGGGAAAAAATCGGGAAAAAAATCGGAGAAAATCGGGAAAAAAATTCGGAAAAATTCGGGAAAAATCGGAAAATAATCGGAAAAAATCGGGAAAAATCGGAAAAAAATCGGGAAAAAAATCGGAGAAAATCGGAAAAAAAATCGGAAAAAATCGGGAAAAAAATCGGAAAAAATCGGGAAAAATCGGAAAAAAAATCGGAAAAAATCGGAAAAAAAATCGGAAAAAATCGGGAAAAAATCGGGAAAAAAATTCGGAAAAATTCGGGAAAAATCGGGAAAAAATCAGGAAAAAAATCGGAGAAAATCGGGAAAAAAATTCGGAAAAATTCGGGAAAAATCGGAAAAAAAATCGGAAAAAATCGGAAAAAAAATCGGAAAAAATCGGGAAAAAATCGGGAAAAAAATAAGAGAAAATCGGAAAAAATCGGAAAAAATCGGGAAAAAATCGGGAAAAAAATCGGAGAAAATCGGAAAAAATCGGAAAAAAAATCGGAAAAAATCGGAAAAAAAATCGGAAAAAATCGGGAAAAAATCGGGAAAAAAAATCGGAGAAAATCGGGAAAAAAAATCGGAAAAATTCGGGAAAAATCGGAAAAAAAATCGGAAAAAATCGGGAAAAATCGGAAAAAAATCGGGAAAAATCGGGAAAAATCGGAAAAAATCGGAGAAAATCGGGAAAAATCGGGAAAAAAATTCGGAAAATTCGGGAAAAATCGGAAAAAAAATCGGAAAAAATCGGAAAAAAAATCGGAAAAAATCGGAAAAAAAATCGGAAAAAATCGGGAAAAAATCGGGAAAAATCGGGAAAAAAATTCGGAAAAATTCGGGAAAAATCGGAAAAAAAATCGGAAAAAATCGGGAAAAATCGGGAAAAAAATCGGAAAAAATCGGGAAAAATCGGAAAAAAATCGGGAAAAAAATCGGAGAAAATCGGG
Organism: Oncorhynchus clarkii lewisi; assembly: GCF_045791955.1. NCBI lineage: Eukaryota > Metazoa > Chordata > Actinopteri > Salmoniformes > Salmonidae > Oncorhynchus > Oncorhynchus clarkii. The sequence goes on along the minus strand of NW_027258096.1, from coordinate 12,673 downwards.
AAAAATCGTGAAAAAAATCGTGAAAAAAATCGGAAAAAATCGGGAAAAATCGGGAAAAATCGGAAAAAAATCGGGAAAAAAATCGGAGAAAATCGGAAAAAAAATCGGAAAAAATCGGAAAAAAAATCGGAAAAAATCGGGAAAAAATCGGGAAAAAAATCGGAGAAAATCGGGAAAAAAATTCGGAAAAATTCGGGAAAAATCGGAAAATAATCGGAAAAAATCGGGAAAAATCGGAAAAAAATCGGGAAAAAAATCGGAGAAAATCGGAAAAAAAATCGGAAAAAATCGGGAAAAAAATCGGAAAAAATCGGGAAAAATCGGAAAAAAAATCGGAAAAAATCGGAAAAAAAATCGGAAAAAATCGGGAAAAAATCGGGAAAAAAATTCGGAAAAATTCGGGAAAAATCGGAAAAAAAATCGGAAAAAATCGGGAAAAATCGGAAAAAAATCGGGAAAAAAATCGGAGAAAATCGGAAAAAAAATCGGAAAAAATCGGAAAAAAAATCGGAAAAAATCGGGAAAAAATCGGGAAAAAAATCGGAGAAAATCGGGAAAAAAATCGGAAAACATCGGGAAAAAATCGGGAAAAAAATCGGAGAAAATCGGAAAAAAAATCGGAAAAAATCGGGAAAAATCGGGAAAAATCGGAAAAAAATCGGGAAAAAAATCGGAGAAAATCGGGAAAAATCGGGAAAAAAAATCGGAAAAATTCGGGAAAAATCGGAAAAAAAATCGGAAAAAATCGGGAAAAATCGGGAAAAAAAATCGGAAAAATTCGGGAAAAATCGGAAAAAAAATCGGAAAAAATCGGGAAAAATCGGGAAAAAAATCGGAAAAAATCGGGAAAAATCGGGAAAAAAATCGGAGAAAATCGGAAAAAAAATCGGAAAAAATCGGGAAAAAATCGGGAAAAATCGGGAAAAAAATTCGGAAAAATTCGGGAAAAATCGGAAAAAAAATCGGAAAAAATCGGGAAAAATCGGGAAAAAAATCGGAAAAAATCGGGAAAAATCGGGAAAAATCGGAAAAAAAATCGGAAAAAATCGGGAAAAAATCGGGAAAAAAATCGGAGAAAATCGGAAAAAAAATCGGAAAAAATCGGGAAAAATCGGGAAAAATCGGAAAAAAAATCGGAAAAAATCGGGAAAAATCGGGAAAAAAATCGGAAAAAATCGGGAAAAATCGGGAAAAATCGGAAAAAAATCGGAAAAAAAATCGGAAAAAATCGGGAAAAATCGGGAAAAAAATCGGAGAAAATCGGAAAAAAAATCGGAAAAAATCGGAAAAAAAATCGGAAAAAATCGGGAAAAAATCGGGAAAAAAATCGGAGAAAATCGGGAAAAAAATTCGGAAAAATTCGGGAAAAATCGGAAAAAAAATCGGAAAAAATCGGGAAAAATCGGAAAAAAATCGGGAAAAAAATCGGAGAAAATCGGAAAAAAAATCGGAAAAAATCGGGAAAAAAATCGGAAAAAATCGGGAAAAATCGGGAAAAAAATCGGAAAAAATCGGAAAAAAAATCGGAAAAAATCGGGAAAAAATCGGGAAAAAAATTCGGAAAAATTCGGGAAAAATCGGAAAAAAAATCGGAAAAAATCGGGAAAAATCGGAAAAAAATCGGGAAAAAAATCGGAGAAAATCGGAAAAAAATCGGAAAAAATCGGAAAAAAAATCGGAAAAAATCGGGAAAAAATCGGGAAAAAAATCGGAGAAAATCGGGAAAAAAATCGGAAAACATCGGGAAAAAATCGGGAAAAAAATCGGAGAAAATCGGAAAAAAAATCGGAAAAAATCGGGAAAGATCGGGAAAAATCGGGAAAAAATCGGGAAAAAAATCGGAGAAAATCGGGAAAAATCGGGAAAAAATTCGTAAAAAATCGGGAAAAATCGGGAAAAATCGGAAAAAAATCGGGAAAAAAATCGGAGAAAATCGGGAAAAATCGGGAAAAAAATTCGGAAAAATTCGGGAAAAATCGGAAAAAAAATCGGAAAAAATCGGGAAAAAATCGGGAAAAAAATTGGAGAAAATCGGAAAAAATCGGAAAAAAAATCGGAAAAAATCGGGAAAAATCGGGAAAAATCGGAAAAAATCGGGAAAAATCGGGAAAAATCGGAAAAAAATCGGAGAAAATCGGGAAAAATCGGGAAAAAAATTCGGAAAAATTCGGGAAAAATCGGAAAAAAAATCGGAAAAAATCGGGAAAAATCGGGAAAAAAATCGGAAAAAATCGGAAAAAATCGGGAAAAAATCGGGAAAAATCGGGAAAAAAATTCGGAAAAATTCGGGAAAAATCGGAAAAAAAATCGGAAAAAATCGGGAAAAATCGGGAAAAAAATCGGAAAAAATCGGGAAAAATCGGGAAAAATCGGAAAAAAATCGGGAAAAAAATCGGAGAAAATCGGGAAAAATCGGGAAAAAAATTCGGAAAAATTCGGGAAAAATCGGAAAAAAAATCGGAAAAAATCGGGAAAAATCGGGAAAAAAATCGGAGAAAATCGGAAAAAAAATCGGAAAAAATCGGAAAAAAAATCGGAAAAAATCGGGAAAAAATCGGGAAAAAAATCGGAGAAAATCGGGAAAAAAAATTCGGAAAAATTCGGGAAAAATCGGAAAAAAAATCGGAAAAAATCGGGAAAAATCGGAAAAAAATCGGGAAAAAAATCGGAGAAAATCGGAAAAAAATCGGAAAAAATCGGAAAAAAATCGGAAAAAATCGGGAAAAAATCGGGAAAAAAATCGGAGAAAATCGGGAAAAAAATCGGAAAACATCGGGAAAAAATCGGGAAAAAAATCGGAGAAAATCGGAAAAAAAATCGGAAAAAATCGGGAAAAATCGGGAAAAATCGGAAAAAAATCGGGAAAAATCGGAAAAAAAATCGGAAAAAATCGGGAAAAATCGGGAAAAATCGGGAAAAATCGGAAAAATTCGGGAAAAATCGGAAAAAAAATTGGAAAAAATCGGGAAAAATCGGGAAAAAAATCGGAAAAAATCGGAAAAAATCGGGAAAAATCGGGAAAAATCGGAAAAATTCGGGAAAAATCGGGAAAAAAATCGGAGAAAATCGGAAAAAAAATCGGAAAAAATCGGAAAAAAAATCGGAAAAAATCGGGAAAAAATCGGGAAAAAAATCGGAGAAAATCGGGAAAAATCGGAAAAAAAATCGGAAAAAATCGGGAAAAATCGGGAAAAATCGGAAAAAAATCGGGAAAAAAATCGGAGAAAATCGGGAAAAATCGGGAAAAAAATTCGGAAAAATTCGGGAAAAATCGGAGAAAAAAATTCGGAAAAATTCGGGAAAAATCGGAAAAAAAATCGGAAAAAATCGGGAAAAATCGGGAAAAAAATCGGAAAAAATCGGGAAAAATCGGAAAAAAATCGGGAAAAAAATCGGAGAAAATCGGGAAAAATCGGGAAAAAAATCGTGAAAAAAATCGGAAAAAATCGGGAAAAATCGGGAAAAATCGGAAAAAAATCGGGAAAAAAATCGGAGAAAATCGGAAAAAAAATCGGAAAAAATCGGAAAAAAAATCGGAAAAAATCGGGAAAAAATCGGGAAAAAAATCGGAGAAAATCGGAAAAAATCGGAAAAAATCGGGAAAAAATCGGGAAAAAAATCGGAGAAAATCGGAAAAAATCGGAAAAAATCGGAAAAAAAATCGGAAAAAATCGGGAAAAAATCAGGAAAAAAATCGGAGAAAATCGGGAAAAAAATTCGGAAAAATTCGGGAAAAATCGGAAAAAAAATCGGAAAAAATCGGAAAAAAAATCGGAAAAAATCGGGAAAAAATCGGGAAAAAAATAAGAGAAAATCGGAAAAAATCGGAAAAAATCGGGAAAAAATCGGGAAAAAAATCGGAGAAAATCGGAAAAAATCGGAAAAAAAATCGGAAAAAATCGGAAAAAAAATCGGAAAAAATCGGGAAAAAATCGGGAAAAAAAATCGGAGAAAATCGGGAAAAAAAATCGGAAAAATTCGGGAAAAATCGGAAAAAAAATCGGAAAAAATCGGGAAAAATCGGAAAAAAATCGGGAAAAAAATCGGAGAAAATCGGAAAAAAAATTCGGAAAAAATCGGAAAAAAATCGGAAAAAAAATCGGAAAAAATCGGGAAAAAATCGGGAAAAAAATCGGAGAAAATCGGGAAAAATCGGGAAAAAAATCGTGAAAAAAATCGGAAAAAAAATTCGGAAAAATTCGGGAAAAATCGGAAAAAAAATCGGAAAAAATCGGAAAAAAACGGGAAAAATCGGAAAAAAATCGGGAAAAAAATCGGAGAAAATCGGAAAAAAAATCGGAAAAAATCGGAAAAAAAATCGGAAAAAATCGGGAAAAAATCGGGAAAAAAATCGGAGAAAATCGGAAAAAATCGGAAAAAAAATCGGAAAAAATCGGGAAAAATCGGGAAAAATCGGAAAAAATCGGGAAAAATCGGGAAAAATCGGAAAAAAATCGGAGAAAATCGGGAAAAATCGGAAAAAAAATCGGAAAAAATCGGGAAAAAATCGGGAAAAATCGGGAAAAAAATTCGGAAAAATTCGGGAAAAATCGGAAAAAAAATCGGAAAAAATCGGGAAAAATCGGGAAAAAAATCGGAAAAAATCGGGAAAAATCGGAAAAAAATCGGGAAAAAAATCGGAGAAAATCGGGAAAAATCGGGAAAAAAATCGTGAAAAAAATCGGAAAAAATCGGGAAAAATCGGGAAAAATCGGAAAAATATCGGGAAAAAAATCGGAGAAAATCGGAAAAAAAATCGGGAAAAATCGGAAAAAAAATCGGAAAAAATCGGGAAAAAATCGGGAAAAAAATCGGAGAAAATCGGGAAAAAAATTCGGAAAAATTCGGGAAAAATCGGAAAATAATCGGAAAAAATCGGGAAAAATCGGAAAAAAATCGGGAAAAAAATCGGAGAAAATCGGAAAAAAAATCGGAAAAAATCGGGAAAAAAATCGGAAAAAATCGGGAAAAATCGGAAAAAAAATCGGAAAAAATCGGAAAAAAAATCGGAAAAAATCGGGAAAAAATCGGGAAAAAAATTCGGAAAAATTCGGGAAAAATCGGAAAAAAAATCGGAAAAAATCGGGAAAAATCGGAAAAAAATCGGGAAAAAAATCGGAGAAAATCGGAAAAAAAATCGGAAAAAATCGGAAAAAAAATCGGAAAAAATCGGGAAAAAATCGGGAAAAAAATCGGAGAAAATCGGGAAAAAAATCGGAAAACATCGGGAAAAAATCGGGAAAAAAATCGGAGAAAATCGGAAAAAAAATCGGAAAAAATCGGGAAAAGTCGGGAAAAATCGGAAAAAAATCGGGAAAAAAATCGGAGAAAATCGGGAAAAATCGGGAAAAAAATTCGGAAAAATTCGGGAAAAATCGGAAAAAAAATCGGAAAAAATCGGGAAAAATCGGGAAAAAAATCGGAGAAAATCGGAAAAAAAATCGGAAAAAATCGGAAAAAAAATCGGAAAAAATCGGGAAAAAATCGGGAAGAATCGGAAAAAAAGTCGGAAAAATTCGGGAAAAATCGGAAAAAAAATCGGAAAAAATCGGGAAAAATCGGGAAAAAAATCGGAGAAAATCGGAAAAAAAATCGGAAAAAATCGGAAAAAAAATCGGAAAAAATCGGGAAAAAATCGGGAAAAATCGGGAAAAAAATTCGGAAAAATTCGTGAAAAATCGGAAAAAAAATCGGAAAAAATCGGGAAAAATCGGGAAAAAAATCGGAAAAAATCGGGAAAAATCGGGAAAAATCGGAAAAAAAATCGGAAAAAATCGGGAAAAAATCGGGAAAAAAATCGGAGAAAATCGGAAAAAATCGGAAAAAAAATCGGAAAAAATCGGGAAAAATCGGGAAAAATCGGAAAAAAATCGGGAAAAAAATCGGAGAAAATCGGAAAAAAATCGGAAAAAATCGGAAAAAAATCGGAAAAAATCGGGAAAAAATCGGGAAAAAAATCGGAGAAAATCGGGAAAAAAATCGGAAAACATCGGGAAAAAATCGGGAAAAAAATCGGAGAAAATCGGAAAAAAAATCGGAAAAAATCGGGAAAAATCGGGAAAAATCGGAAAAAAATCGGGAAAAATCGGAAAAAAAATCGGAAAAAATCGGGAAAAATCGGGAAAAATCGGGAAAAATCGGAAAAATTCGGGAAAAATCGGAAAAAAAATCGGAAAAAATCGGGAAAAATCGGGAAAAAAATCGGAAAAAGTCGGAAAAAATCGGGAAAAATCGGGAAAAATCGGAAAAATTCGGGAAAAATCGGAAAAAAAATCGGAAAAAATCGGGAAAAATCGGGAAAAAAATCGGAGAAAATCGGAAAAAAAATCGGAAAAAATCGGAAAAAAAATCGGAAAAAATCGGGAAAAAATCGGGAAAAAAATCGGAGAAAATCGGGAAAAATCGGAAAAAAATCGGAAAAAATCGGGAAAAATCGGGAAAAATCGGAAAAAAATCGGGAAAAAAATCGGAGAAAATCGGGAAAAATCGGGAAAAAAATTCGGAAAAATTCGGGAAAAATCGGAGAAAAAAATTCGGAAAAATTCGGGAAAAATCGGAAAAAAAATCGGAAAAAATCGGGAAAAATCGGGAAAAAAATCGGAAAAAATCGGGAAAAATCGGAAAAAAATCGGGAAAAAAATCGGAGAAAATCGGGAAAAATCGGGAAAAAAATCGTGAAAAAAATCGGAAAAAATCGGGAAAAATCGGGAAAAATCGGAAAAAAATCGGGAAAAAAATCGGAGAAAATCGGAAAAAAAATCGGAAAAAATCGGAAAAAAAATCGGAAAAAATCGGGAAAAAATCGGGAAAAAAATCGGAGAAAATCGGAAAAAATCGGAAAAAATCGGGAAAAAATCGGGAAAAAAATCGGAGAAAATCGGAAAAAATCGGAAAAAATCGGAAAAAAAATCGGAAAAAATCGGGAAAAAATCAGGAAAAAAATCGGAGAAAATCGGGAAAAAAATTCGGAAAAATTCGGGAAAAATCGGAAAAAAAATCGGAAAAAATCGGAAAAAAAATCGGAAAAAATCGGGAAAAAATCGGGAAAAAAATAAGAGAAAATCGGAAAAAATCGGAAAAAATCGGGAAAAAATCGGGAAAAAAATCGGAGAAAATCGGAAAAAATCGGAAAAAAAATCGGAAAAAATCGGAAAAAAAATCGGAAAAAATCGGGAAAAAATCGGGAAAAAAAATCGGAGAAAATCGGGAAAAAAAATCGAAAAAATTCGGGAAAAATCGGAAAAAAAATCGGAAAAAATCGGGAAAAATCGGAAAAAAATCGGGAAAAAAATCGGAGAAAATCGGAAAAAAAATTCGGAAAAAATCGGAAAAAATCGGAAAAAAAATCGGAAAAAATCGGGAAAAAATCGGGAAAAAAATCGGAGAAAATCGGGAAAAATCGGGAAAAAAATCGTGAAAAAAATCGGAAAAAAAATTCGGAAAAATTCGGGAAAAATCGGAAAAAAAATCGGAAAAAATCGGAAAAAAACGGGAAAAATCGGAAAAAAATCGGGAAAAAAATCGGAGAAAATCGGAAAAAAAATCGGAAAAAATCGGAAAAAAAATCGGAAAAAATCGGGAAAAAATCGGGAAAAAAATCGGAGAAAATCGGAAAAAATCGGAAAAAAAATCGGAAAAAATCGGGAAAAATCGGGAAAAATCGGAAAAAATCGGGAAAAATCGGGAAAAATCGGAAAAAAATCGGAGAAAATCGGGAAAAATCGGGAAAAAAATTCGGAAAATTCGGGAAAAATCGGAAAAAAAATCGGAAAAAATCGGAAAAAAAATCGGAAAAAATCGGAAAAAAAATCGGAAAAAATCGGGAAAAAATCGGGAAAAATCGGGAAAAAAATTCGGAAAAATTCGGGAAAAATCGGAAAAAAAATCGGAAAAAATCGGGAAAAATCGGGAAAAAAATCGGAAAAAATCGGGAAAAATCGGAAAAAAATCGGGAAAAAAATCGGAGAAAATCGGGAAAAATCGGGAAAAAAATCGTGAAAAAAATCGGAAAAAATCGGGAAAAATCGGGAAAAATCGGAAAAATATCGGGAAAAAAATCGGAGAAAATCGGAAAAAAAATCGGGAAAAATCGGAAAAAAAATCGGAAAAAATCGGGAAAAAATCGGGAAAAAAATCGGAGAAAATCGGGAAAAAAATTCGGAAAAATTCGGGAAAAATCGGAAAATAATCGGAAAAAATCGGGAAAAATCGGAAAAAAATCGGGAAAAAAATCGGAGAAAATCGGAAAAAAAATCGGAAAAAATCGGGAAAAAAATCGGAAAAAATCGGGAAAAATCGGAAAAAAAATCGGAAAAAATCGGAAAAAAAATCGGAAAAAATCGGGAAAAAATCGGGAAAAAAATTCGGAAAAATTCGGGAAAAATCGGAAAAAAAATCGGAAAAAATCGGGAAAAATCGGAAAAAAATCGGGAAAAAAATCGGAGAAAATCGGAAAAAAAATCGGAAAAAATCGGAAAAAAAATCGGAAAAAATCGGGAAAAAATCGGGAAAAAAATCGGAAAAAATCGGGAAAAAAATCGGAAAAAATCGGGAAAAAATCGGGAAAAAAATCGGAGAAAATCGGAAAAAAAATCGGAAAAAATCGGGAAAAATCGGGAAAAATCGGAAAAAAATCGGGAAAAAAATCGGAGAAAATCGGGAAAAATCGGGAAAAAAATTCGGAAAAATTCGGGAAAAATCGGAAAAAAAATCGGAAAAAATCGGGAAAAATCGGGAAAAAAATCGGAGAAAATCGGAAAAAAAATCGGAAAAAATCGGAAAAAAAATCGGAAAAAATCGGGAAAAAATCGGGAAGAATCGGGAAAAAAATTCGGAAAAATTCGGGAAAAATCGGAAAAAAAATCGGAAAAAATCGGGAAAAATCGGGAAAAAAATCGGAGAAAATCGGAAAAAAAATCGGAAAAAATCGGAAAAAAAATCGGAAAAAATCGGGAAAAATCGGGAAAAATCGGAAAAAAAATTCGGAAAAATTCGGGAAAAATCGGAAAAAAAATCGGAAAAAATCGGGAAAAATCGGGAAAAAAATCGGAAAAAATCGGGAAAAATCGGAAAAAATCGGAAAAAAAATCGGAAAAAATCGGGAAAAAATCGGGAAAAAAATCGGAGAAAATCGGAAAAAATCGGAAAAAAAATCGGAAAAAATCGGGAAAAATCGGGAAAAATCGGAAAAAAATCGGAAAAAAATCGGAGAAAATCGGAAAAAAATCGGAAAAAATCGGAAAAAAATCGGAAAAAATCGGGAAAAAATCGGGAAAAAAATCGGAAAAAATCGGGAAAAAAATCGGAAAACATCGGGAAAAAATCGGGAAAAAAATCGGAGAAAATCGGAAAAAAAATCGGAAAAAATCGGGAAAAATCGGGAAAAATCGGAAAAAAATCGGGAAAAATCGGAAAAAAAATCGGAAAAAATCGGGAAAAATCGGGAAAAATCGGGAAAAATCGGAAAAATTCGGGAAAAATCGGAAAAAAAATCGGAAAAAATCGGGAAAAATCGGGAAAAAAATCGGAAAAAATCGGAAAAAATCGGGAAAAATCGGGAAAAAAATCGGAGAAAATCGGGAAAAATCGGAGAAAAAATCGGAAAAAATCGGGAAAAATCGGGAAAAAAATCGGAGAAAATCGGAAAAAAAATCGGAAAAAATCGGAAAAAAAATCGGAAAAAATCGGGAAAAAATCGGGAAAAAAATCGGAGAAAATCGGGAAAAATCGGAAAAAAATCGGAAAAAATCGGGAAAAATCGGGAAAAATCGGAAAAAAATCGGGAAAAAAATCGGAGAAAATCGGGAAAAATCGGGAAAAAAATTCGGAAAAATTCGGGAAAAATCGGAGAAAAAAATTCGGAAAAATTCGGGAAAAATCGGAAAAAAAATCGGAAAAAATCGGGAAAAATCGGGAAAAAAATCGGAAAAAATCGGGAAAAATCGGAAAAAAATCGGGAAAAAAATCGGAGAAAATCGGGAAAAATCGGGAAAAAAATCGTGAAAAAAATCGGAAAAAATCGGGAAAAATCGGGAAAAATCGGAAAAAAATCGGGAAAAAAATTGGAGAAAATCGGAAAAAAAATCGGAAAAAAAATCGGAAAAAAAATCGGAAAAAATCGGAAAAAAATCGGGAAAAAAATCGGAGAAAATCGGAAAAAATCGGAAAAAATCGGGAAAAAATCGGGAAAAAAATCGGAGAAAATCGGAAAAAATCGGAAAAAATCGGAAAAAAAATCGGAAAAAATCGGGAAAAAATCAGGAAAAAAATCGGAGAAAATCGGGAAAAAAATTCGGAAAAATTCGGGAAAAATCGGAAAAAAAATCGGAAAAAATCGGAAAAAAAATCGGAAAAAATCGGGAAAAAATCGGGAAAAAAATAAGAGAAAATCGGAAAAAATCGGAAAAAATCGGGAAAAAATCGGGAAAAAAATCGGAGAAAATCGGAAAAAATCGGAAAAAAAATCGGAAAAAATCGGAAAAAAAATCGGAAAAAATCGGGAAAAAATCGGGAAAAAAAATCGGAGAAAATCGGGAAAAAAAAAATCGGAAAAATTCGGGAAAAATCGGAAAAAAAATCGGAAAAAATCGGGAAAAATCGGAAAAAAATCGGGAAAAAAATCGGAGAAAATCGGAAAAAAAATTCGGAAAAAATCGGAAAAAAATCGGAAAAAAAATCGGAAAAAATCGGGAAAAAATCGGGAAAAAAATCGGAGAAAATCGGGAAAAATCGGGAAAAAAATCGTGAAAAAAATCGGAAAAAAAATTCGGAAAAATTCGGGAAAAATCGGAAAAAAAATCGGAAAAAATCGGAAAAAAACGGGAAAAATCGGAAAAAAATCGGGAAAAAAATCGGAGAAAATCGGAAAAAAAATCGGAAAAAATCGGGAAAAATCGGGAAAAAAATCGGAAAAAATCGGGAAAAATCGGGAAAAATCGGAAAAAAAATCGGAAAAAATCGGGAAAAAATCGGGAAAAAAATCGGAGAAAATCGGAAAAAATCGGAAAAAAAATCGGAAAAAATCGGGAAAAATCGGGAAAAATCGGAAAAAAATCGGGAAAAAAATCGGAGAAAATCGGAAAAAAATCGGAAAAAATCGGGAAAAAAATAAGAGAAAATCGGGAAAAATCGGAAAAAAAATCGGAAAAAATCGGGAAAAATCGGGAAAAAAATCGGAAAAAATCGGGAAAAATCGGAAAAAAATCGGGAAAAAAATCGGAGAAAATCGGGAAAAATCGGGAAAAAAATCGTGAAAAAAATCGGAAAAAATCGGGAAAAATCGGGAAAAATCGGAAAAAAATCGGGAAAAAAATCGGAGAAAATCGGAAAAAAAATCGGGAAAAATCGGAAAAAAAATCGGAAAAAATCGGGAAAAAATCGGGAAAAAAATCGGAGAAAATCGGGAAAAAAATTCGGAAAAATTCGGGAAAAATCGGAAAATAATCGGAAAAAATCGGGAAAAATCGGAAAAAAATCGGGAAAAAAATCGGAGAAAATCGGAAAAAAAATCGGAAAAAATCGGGAAAAAAATCGGAAAAAATCGGGAAAAAATCGTGAAAAAAATCGGAGAAAATCGGGAAAAAAATCGGAAAACATCGGGAAAAAATCGGAAAAAAATCGGAGAAAATCGGAAAAAAAATCGGAAAAAATCGGGAAAAATCGGGAAAAATCGGAAAAAAATCGGGAAAAAAATCGGAGAAAATCGGGAAAAATCGGGAAAAAAATTCGGAAAAATTCGGGAAAAATCGGAAAAAAAATCGGAAAAAATCGGGAAAAATCGGGAAAAAAATCGGAGAAAATCGGAAAAAAAATCGGAAAAAATCGGAAAAAAAATCGGAAAAAATCGGGAAAAAATCGGGAAGAATCGGGAAAAAAATTCGGAAAAATTCGGGAAAAATCGGAAAAAAAATCGGAAAAAATCGGGAAAAATCGGGAAAAAAATCGGAGAAAATCGGAAAAAAAATCGGAAAAAATCGGAAAAAAAATCGGAAAAAATCGGGAAAAAATCGGGAAAAATCGGGAAAAAAATTCGGAAAAATTCGGGAAAAATCGGAAAAAAAATCGGAAAAAATCGGGAAAAATCGGGAAAAAAATCGGAAAAAATCGGGAAAAATCGGGAAAAATCGGAAAAAAAATCGGAAAAAATCGGGAAAAAATCGGGAAAAAAATCGGAGAAAATCGGAAAAAATCGGAAAAAAAATCGGAAAAAATCGGGAAAAATCGGAAAAATCGGAAAAAAAATCGGAAAAAATCGGGAAAAATCGGGAAAAAAATCGGAAAAAATCGGGAAAAATCGGGAAAAATCGGAAAAAAATCGGAAAAAAAATCGGAAAAAATCGGGAAAAATCGGGAAAAAAATCGGAGAAAATCGGAAAAAAAATCGGAAAAAATCGGAAAAAAAATCGGAAAAAATCGGGAAAAAATCGGGAAAAAAATCGGAGAAAATCGGGAAAAAAATTCGGAAAAATTCGGGAAAAATCGGAAAAAAATCGGGAAAAATCGGAAAAAAATCGGGAAAAAAATCGGAGAAAATCGGAAAAAAAATCGGAAAAAATCGGGAAAAAAATCGGGAAAAATCGGGAAAAATCGGAAAAAAAATCGGAAAAAATCGGAAAAAAAATCGGAAAAAATCGGAAAAAATCGGGAAAAAAATTCGGAAAAATTCGGGAAAAAT